>NC_056740.1:425228882-425243882 GCF_019279795.1 Protopterus annectens
ATCCCTGTAGCTCCCTTATCAGACCCATTATCTAGTACAATGCCCCCTTTGGCATGTACCTTGCTAAGCACATACAACAGCTGGATAGACCACAGAGGTTCCTGACCAGGAACATCCAGGGTTTCAAACACCTTTCCTATATCTCATACAGACTGCTAAGAGGTGACCTATGTCTGGCATACAAGGCCATCTCATACCCAGCCTTGATGGAGCTGCTGCATATCCATAATTCAAACTCCACTCATGCAACGCACACGCAAGGCCTCAACCTGGACTGTGACATTAATAGAACTTGTTGGCAGGATAGATTTGTGTCCCAAAGACTCCCCCATCTGTGGAACAGACTCCCTGTCCATGTCAAGCAGAGTACTTCACTAACTCTCTTTAGAGGAACCTGGATGACTGGATGGGAAACAGAAAATAAACCCCTGGGATCCTACCTGTGTCCCTGCTGGAGAGGGAAACAGGTGCTGAGTTTGTAAGAACATGGATGAAATTCTTGGCTAGGCTTATAAGGGCCTCTGGGCCAATAGCCTAGTATTGTCTTATGAAACTATGAACAGAGACACACACACACACACACACACACACACACACACACACACACACACACACACACACACACACACACACACACACACACACACACACACACACACACACACACACTATCATATATATATATATATATATATATATATATATATATATATATATATAAGCTGTGTTGACACACATGTTATCAAAAAAAAAAGATTAACCTCACAAGCTCGACAATACCATGCTCATAGACTAAGACATAACCTTGGAGCATGCAAGACAAAAACAATGTTTTTGTAGCCCCTCTTCAACTTCCACACACCCCTACTACTTAAATCTACCAACTCTGATAGCACACAATATCAGGGAAAGGGCATATTCTTCAACCCCAGTATTATATCACTCTTGCACCAATGCCAATCAGCTTTGTAGCTGACCAAACTAAACAGGCAGGAAAACTGTCAACTAAACCAATACACACACACACACACACGCACACACACACACACACACACACACACACACACACACACACACACACACACACACACACACACACACACACACACACACACACACACACACACACACACACATGGTTATAGTCCTCTTGCTAATGCCTAGCCCAATGCACCATTCAGATATAAATACAGAGGTAAAAAGCCGAAAGCATTGGCTTCTATAGGATCTTTCTGGAAAAGTAGGGACAAAATAAGTAAATATGAAATTTAAATGCCTTTGTAATATTTTATAAGACTTGACACTCTTCAAGAGTGAAATGGTAAACAAGTCTGTGATATCTTTTTCTCCCTAAATACAGAACTGTCCATTGATACAGCATGAAAAAAACTGTTATGCCATTTAGGATGCATATTTTTTAAATGATACCTTGACAGTTGGGTCCATATTGTCCCTGGTCACACAGCTCACATGCCGTGCCATGGAATCCCTTTGTGCAGTCACAAATCCCAGTTCCATTTACTCCATCATTGCACACGCCATGATTTCCACACGGAGCCTCCAGGCCTCCAGGACACACTGCAAGGGAAGATATCACCTCGTTAAACTGCCACTCAGAACATTCTCTTACGACTGTAAATAGTAAATATCTTATTAATTCGGAACTCTTTTCATTTGATTACTCCCACATTGGTCATCCCACACACAATCGTTGTTCATGCATGATTGCCGAATCATACACCAGTACACTGTATGAACATGTACATAAATTCATAGAACTAGCCATACCCAACAGAACCAAGACTTGAAAAACTCCCTTATTAACCTTAACAAAACGTTGAGATCCCTCATGAAATCCTCCAAAGCCAGCTATGAAGGCAGAATTGTGGCAGACACTAAAAACAATCACAAAACCTTCTATAGTTATATCAGGAACCTCCACGGTAATACCCAGATTTGCTCTGAGTTACTGCACAATGGTACCTCCTATACTGAGCCAACAGATATTGCCAACATACTGGCTGACAGATTCAGTGCTAACTTTACCCCCCCCCAAAGGACCAATCACAATACCAGAAGAATGCTAAGCACCCAGCATTACTGCAGCACAGGTTAAAGCTGCATTGTCCAAGGCCAAGAATACAGCTTCCATGCGACCCGATAATATCCCTGGCTGTGTTCTACATGAACTACAATGTGAACTGGCACCACATCTGTGTGCTCTGTTCACTCACAGCCTCTCCTCAGGCTTTGTCCCAACCAAATGGCACACTGCTACACTCATCCCTCTCCATAAGGGGGGGGATGACTAAAGACCCTGGGAATTATCGCCCCATTAGCCTGATGAGTCTGATATGTAAAGCTATGGAGCGCATCATCATGGACCTGATTAACAAAGATATAGGAAATCTCCAAACACTAGACCCCGCACAGTTTGGATTTGTGAAACAGAGATCATGCCTGCTCAACCTAGTTGACTTCTTTAAATCAGTCACCAGGGCTGTGGATGAAGGTAAGGCAGTGCATACAGCCTACCTTGATCTGGCCAAGGTCTTTAATACGATTCCTCACTCAGGATTTATTGATAAACTCACCAAACTAGGCATCAACTCTTATATCACTAGGTAGGTTGTAAATTGGCTCAGATAGAACACACAGTATGAAAATAGCAGACCCCAAGTCCCACTGCTGACAAGTCACAAGTGGAGTCCCACAGGGATTGGTACTGGGTCCTCTCCTGTTCGGCCTCTACTTTTCAGAAGTCCAGGCCAACACAAAGGGACTCTGGCTGGTCAAGTTCACAGACAGCTGCAAGCTGGGAGCCATTATTAACTCCCCAAGTGATGCAGACATCCTACAGAAAGACCTCACTGAGACCAATGACTGGTGTCAAAACCATGGCCTTAAGCTTAATGCCAAAAAATACATTGTCATCCCCTTTGGTGAAAACTCTGTTCCCACTAATTACCACATCTATGGGAGCCCACTGAACACTGAAGGTGTTATAAGAGATCTGGGAATGCAGGTTGACAGCAACCTCTCCTTCGACCACCACATTGCCACTGTGGTCAGAAAGTCCTTCTATGTGGCACATCTTATTACCAAGAGTTTTGCATCCAGGAAGAAAGAGGTCATCATCTCTCTCTACACTTCCCTCATTAGACCAATCATTGAGTATAATACTCCATTTGGCATGTACCTCACTAGACACCTGCAACAGCTGGAGAGGCCACAGAAGTACCTCAGCAAGAGGATCCAAGGCATTAAATATATGTCCGACACAAACAGACTCAAAAGACTCCAACTATTCTCTGTCTCATATCACCTACATAGAGGAGATCTCTGCTTGACTTACAAAGTCATGTCTGACCCAGCTCTGTTAGAAATGCTACATCTAAAGAAATCCCAATCCCTTCACACCACACACTCCAGAGACCTCAACCTCATTACCACAATCAACAGAACATGCTGGAGGGACAGGTTCCTCACCCAGAGACTGTTCATGCTTTGGAATAGACTTCCCATACAGGTCAAGCAGAGCACCTCACTGCCTCTCTTCAAGAGAAATCTTGATGACTGGATGGGTAATACAAAGTTCACCCCAGGGATCACTCCAGTGGCTCTACTTGAAAGAGCCACTGGGAACTAACACTGGGCAGCATGATGCCAGAGCACTTCTATGGGCTAGGCTTGTAAAGGCTCCAGGGCCATTAGCCTAGTATACACCTATGAACCAATGCATTGTATTGGTAGGTGCAAGCAGCTATAATGTACACACTTTGTAAGTACACCAGCACCACAGCAAGTCTGTTAGTACAATAACTGGACCTTTACACAAACTTTACTTACCTTAAGAAGGAAAGCCTTTACGTAGAAACCAAATATTCCCTGAAAAATTAGCCTGTTTTACTCATCTGAAGATCACAATGTTTGCCTCTTTGTCAGCTAATTTTACAAAATTAAGATGAAAAACAACTTCAAAAATTGTCACCCTACCAGGTGCAGTCCCAGTAAAAACATCAGTCAGCAAGAAGCAGTCCCAATGTTTATTTTTCCCATGGAGTTTTTAAAGAAAGCAACTAGTTTGATACTCTGATTAAAGTGGTTGGCAAAATTTAGTTGACTAATAAATGTTGGTTCAAAACATAGAGGATTATGATAGGGTCATCAATTTTAACTTTCTTACTATGTGTTTGAGATGTGGATGCCAAGAAATTCCCTTAAGAGCAAGGTTTGGAAAAAAACTCGGGACGTGTAGTGCCAGCTTTGAAAGACAGTTATGTAGTTTGGAAACCACTTTACATCTTTAAAAATTCTCTGTTCAAGGGAAACAGCTGTTTCCCAAATACGATTTTAGTGAAAGGAATGTATCCCACTGACAGAAAGGAGCTGAAATGCACCCATTTCGTCTTCTGCTGCTATTTATGCTAAAATGACTGTTAATACCCTAGTTCAGCGCTACTATAGCACCACATGTGATCTTAACAGTGCATAGATGGTGCTTAACAATTGTTAATCACCCTTCTAAGCATCATTAAGGTTGGGTCTTGCACTGTTTTTTTTTGTTTTCTTAATAGTGGTTGCAGAATGCAGAGTTCGCATGCTTCTGCTTTCATTTTTGAGAAGTACGATTGCTGTTTATGTCACTTTCATAACCCTTTAAAATGTATTGATATATTTAACAAAATCTTTACCTCCCTGTAACTGTAAAAATAATTCAAAACAATAAATAGTAATCTGAAATTATAAATGGCTTTTTTTTCTTCCAGTATTTTTATATACTTGTGTTACAGCCTCATGGTAGTGCAAAGAAAAGCACAGAACCTTGTAAAAATACATAGTTTGCAAGTGAAAGCAAAACTTTTTAAATTGTTAGTTTTCAGACCCATATGTTGTTTTTACTTCATTACAATTATCCAAACCTGACATGTGATCATCGTTTTAATTTTAATTAATCACTTGTAAAGTTGTTAAAACAGAATGCCTGAATAAAGTTCAGTTTAGTTTTGCTATTCTGAGAAATTGTTAAAATTACAGGTCAGATACACTCTTAATATACCAAGTTTTAGAATTAGTTTCCCTGTAGCCACTGTGTCCTTAATTAAGTCATTTGTTTAGGTTTGCTGGTAGTAGCAATTCTAAGAAAATATAACATTCATACCAAAATATTAATTTTTATAACTTAATAAATTCCTACAGCATCTCGGAGACTCCCTGAAACATTAGATATATCAGGTATGTATTATTTTGTCAAATGGCTATTTAGCATTTCCTACTGACAGTTACAGTAGGTGTCATATGCAAGGAAGTGGTTGGACTAGCCTCAAATAGCTCACAGAACAAGAAAAGTTATACCTATCTGCATGACAGGAAGATATCAAAATTATTTTCACTCATTCTGGATTTTGCCCAGGTTCAAAAGCAAGACTGGAAGGAATGCATATACAAATCTCCATTTCCAGAAAAAGGCAGTGTATCTTGCCCCCTAATATGGCTTTAGTAAAATACTGAGCATTTTAATTTTTGGCACTGCTAGATACATTCTGGCATGCTGCCTTAGTTATTAGAATACTTTCTGCTACTTTATGAACATAATATTCTACGTAATTGTTCCTATTCTCCTGATAGAGTTGCATCCAAAATCATGCCATCTCTATTTTTCAAACTCCCCCCCAGTTTCACCATCAACTCTTTAAACTTTGATTCATAACTTTTGGCTTGAGGTATGTATATAAGACTTGCCTACTTAGATATAAAATATTCCTTCAAATCAGGTAATCATAAACCACTTTGTTCTTATACTCTTCCCTTTCAAAATAACATTTTCAACTCTTTTTAATTATCATTCACAACTTAGTTTGCTGATAAAAGTGTGCTTGGCATGTATACAAGGCAAACATGATTAAAAGCAGTTTCCCTGCTTGTACCTTACTATCAATATTCACAATCAAGGGCTTCCAGTTTCTCAATGTTTGCATTTTGTTTTAAGTCTCTTCCTCCTTAACTGTCAGTTGTCATAAGAGAAACCTTTACAGTTCATACATCTGAATACTTCATCCTACCATGTCTCTATAAATATGGGTATTGCTGAACCTTTTCATGTCTGGATACATAATTTACTGCTATTCCCTTTATCTTCATTTCTTTTGTATCCCAAAAGTTATGAAACTGTCTCAGAATGCTTCACAACACTAAAATGTTCTTTTCTGGATTTATTGAGTACAAAATATTATCACCTGCAAATAAAGATAATGTTTCTTGAGTACCGTACCAGCTGACTACCACTGTCTGACTCATAAAACCCCAGTTGTCTATGTTAAATGCTTTCTCTGCATCAAGACCTACCAACAAAGTGTTGGTTTCTTATAGTACGCTTTCCACTAGATTATCGTTAATTAATGTTGGGAAATGCTTCTCTTCCCTTCACAAACCAACACTGATCCATATCCATAACCATTTTTAAAACAACAACCATGCTGCTACAGGCTTCATGAAGAGCTCAGTGTTTCTCCAACCTAACAGCACTCTAAGTATTCAGCTGCTGTACGACCTTTATCTTTTATCCGACCGGTGGATACATTGTTATGCGAAAAGCGCAGTCCGGGTCTGAAATGTCTGCAAACACAAACAGCTAAAGTTAACTTGTGTATGTGTGTACCTGTTTGAGCTAATATTCGTTATCCCCTGGAGAGCACTCTACTTTGGCTTGTAAGCAGCCCCCCCCCCCCCACACTCACACTCATCTTCCATTTTCTCTTTTATTCCCTTCTGTTAACAAATATTATCCATAACTGATCAAATATCGTGTGTTTGTTAATTTAAATTGAGACCACAGTAACCTACTGATACAAGGTTATCCTGTTCTCCCACCTGAGAAATGGTTAAGAAATTATTTACAGCTTCAGAACAGTCCTTGGTCAATTCTGATTGTTTCTTAAACACAAACTTGTCTTTGCTTGGATTTTGGCTCATCACGCTCCATTCCCCGTTGCTACGCTCAGGCTAACTCTGCTCCACTCCCTGCCCCCATATCCCACCTGCCACCCAATACCTGGAATTTAAACTTGACCAAGCCACACCCACCAGAGTTCAAACCACCAGATCTGCTTAAGTAATTATAACTAACCCCTCCCATTACAAATTACTGCCTATTTACAATACATTTGCACTTACACACAGTAGCAACTACCCAATAGAAACATACCCAGTAAAAACCCCAAACATCTCATACATAACTTCTAACATTGAATATGTGACATTATAATCCACACCTCCTATGCCAAAACTTCCTACCACATTAACACAAACTATCCATATTACCTTCTCAGGTACCCAGACCCATTCTTTAATTTTTTACTAATATCTACTTAATCCCAAATTCACTCCCCATTATATCCTGAATAGTCATCATGTCTACCAAACCTCTTTCGCTTCTAACTCAGATACTACTACTTATTACTATATCTTACCTAACCTATCTCACCCAACCTCTCAGTACAAATCACCCAACCCCATTTTATACAACTAACCCAATCTCCATGATGCACACATATTCCTCAACCTGCATATCACCCAGTCTCTACCCCTTCAATAATAGTATGCTCTTCACCTACAGACTCTTACCTAACCCCAAAAACTCTACTCACATCTATATTAGCCAAATCCCCATAAAACGTACACCCAACAGATTACATACCAAGCAACTCAAATACCTCTTCTGCCATCTCATCTCTATCCTTCTCTCCAGTGACATTTACCCAAACCCCGGCCCTTCTCCCCCACACATCTCAACCTCCCAGTCCCATCCTCCTCCCACAGCTGGTAAACCCCTCCGTTTCTCATCTCTAAATGCTCAGAATATATGCAACAAAATTCTTAACCTCCATGCCTGGTTTCACCATAAACAGCCCAATATTCTGGCCATCTCAGAAACCTGTCTCAAACCCCATATAAAAGACTCAGAACTAACACCACCCAACTACTCCATAATTAGGAATACAACACATAAAAAGGAGGGGAAGTCTCCTCTACTCATCATCCCACTTAGTTACCCCCTATACCAAACCTACTCCCAATTTTGGCAAGGCAGAACTAATTCCAGCCCTACTTCATATAAACAAACAAACTTATATGCGTAGTCTCCCTTTATATCCTTCTGGAGACAATATCTCAACCTCTGTTATGTCCTAGTTCTCTAACAACATCACTAATGAAACTATATATTCCTGTGTGATGTTAGTATTAACTGGTCAACAATTCAATCTCCTACAAACTCACTTAATATAAACTTGTACAACTTCACTCAGCTTATTAACTCAACAACTATGCCTTCCAAGAACTTCCTTACTTAGAAGCACCCTGGACTGGATTCTAGTTTTTCACCCACATTGCATCTCTGATAGTTGTACTCTACCCGACCCATTAGGTGACCACTTCCCCACTTTTGCCTACCGTCTTCCTTCCTCCATACAACTAACTCATACCTACACCTTCACTCGCTGTCTAAAAAACTTTAATCCTAGCACATTCTCAAATGCACTAAGAAAATGAACTGGAACCCACTAAAAACCCTTCCCTTAGAAAATGCTGTTACCTACTTTAACTCAATTTTCCTCAACCTGCTTGACTCCTTTGCCCCTCTGAAAACAAAACACATAAGAAGCAATCCTGTACCTTGGCTAACCAAAAATACCTTACCAGCCATGCGATTCCGGGATAAAGCCTGGAAACGCTACTCCAGAAATAAAACTATCACTACCCTTAATGAATTTAAAACACTTCGTAACAAAGTAAAAAAAACTTATCTCAGACCGCAAAGCCTACTTCTCTACACTACAAACCAACCATAACATCAGCCCCAGAAAAGCCCGGCATGGAATCTCCTCCCTTCTTAACCCTGGCAAAAAAGAATACCCCTGCCCTGATCCAGATGCCTCTGACTTGGACTTAGCCACCCAATTTAACACTTTCTTTATCGATTCCAAAAGTAAAACTTACATCATCCTTCACTTCCCATTCAGCTTCCCCACCCTTATTTCCACCTATCCCTCCCTCACCTAGCATCTCCTACTCCCAACCTCCTCCTTTCTCCATCAACCCCATCCCTGCAGCCACCATAAAAAAACTTTACTACTAACATTGAAACCTGGCTCCAATGCCCCTGCTGATATACCCTCATATTTCTTAAAAGTTGCCGCAGAAGGCATAGCTCTTCCCATCTGCATTCTTATAAATTGATCTATTGCTGAATGTCAAGTTCCCCAGCTCTGGAAAAAGGCCTTTATTATTCCACTCCATAAAGGTGGCAATAACAATATCACAAATTTTCGACCTATCGCTATCTTATCCCCCATTTCAAACTTCTCAAAAAATTCATCCATCTACAACTTCTACCTTAACTCATAAACAACCAACCTCTAACCCCTACTCAGCATGGTTTCAGACCCAGCCACAGCACTACCACAGCTCTCCTCTCCTTCCTAGAAACAGTTAATAAGGCCCGTGACACTGGCCACATCGTGTCCACTCTCCTCCTTGACCTCTGTAAGGCATTCAACATTATCTGTCATAACTTTCTTTTCACTAACCTCTCTAAACTAAATCTATCCCACTACTCTATTAACTGGTTTACCAGTTACCTCTCAAACAGGCAACAAGCAGTCAGATGGAAAAAAGCCACCTCCCCTTTTCTCAATACTCCCACAGGTGTCCCCCAGGGTTCAATTTTAGGTGCCCTCCTATTCAATATATTCATAAACAATTTTTACCAAGTCATCCCAAATGCCAACCTTGTCCAATATGCCGATGATTCAACAATAATCTGCTCTGCCTCTTCTATACCCACCCTAGTTAAATTAACCCAAGATGCCTTCTCCTCCACTGAGCAATGGATGACGGACAACCATCTAGCACTCAATGCTCCTAAAACTAAACTCATGATATTTACGGCTTCCAAAACCACCACCCTAGATAAAACCTCATTCTCAGTCACCAGTCAAAATAATAGGGTCTATATTAGAACATCGAAGATTTCATAGTTTGATCACTAAAGGTCGACCTTTAGTGATCAAACTATGAAAACATTGAATATTCCTAAAAAATAATTAAAAAAGAAAAAAGAATAACTAAAGGGTGTAGGCAGGGGGGCAAGTCCCCCTACACCCCCACACCCCCCACTACTTAAATATACCAACTCCAAGACTGCACTACATTGAAGTAAATGGAAATATCCCCTTACGGAGATTTCATTTTACCCGGTTGATGTTCTGTACTTTCGCTATTCTCGTGTCGACAATGTCGGATTCCACATTGTCGGCTTTTGAGAATATAATATAGTCCCAAAATAATACTCCTCTCAAAATAGTCTCTAATGTTAAACTACTAGGAGTCCTGATCGATGACCAGCTAAAGTTTGATAATCACCTACAAGTAAATATCAAAAAAACACACAAAAAAATCTTGCTAGACATAAGTGGCATAAAACCACTGCACATTACAAAACAGATAGGAACAGAGACGAGGTTCATGGTGAACCGACAAAAAGATTTAATAACCTTCTAAGACACAGTCAGAGTTCAAAAAGTTCAGACAACATATGCAAACACTTTCAGAAGTGCATAAGAGCTTTAAAGTCAGCAGAACAAAATACTAACAAATATAATCTGGTTAGTAAAGAATTAAAGCAACAGCAGTTAACTGGGCTGATGAGAAATAATTTACGACGCACTCTTCTACCTTTAGAAAATGAGTTAAGCGTACACAGCACAAACTTTCATTCGGTTAAAGCAAGGCACTTAAATAGCGATTTTAAAACCATTTCATCTAACAAAATAGTTCTAGGGCATAGAAATCAAATGAGAGTAGTTAAACACAGAAAGACATGATGTCACAAGACTGACATGCATTTATTTTCTTTTCATCTAAAGTGCAGCAAAAGGCAGGCGACAGCAAATGTAAGTCATGTAAATATATCTGTTTTAAGCATGTGTTAGTTAAGTCAATATCTCTTTTGTTTCTTACAATATTTTGTAATTGTAGGATAGCATAAAAAATAGCACATACTCCAGCAAAAACAGTCTTCAAAAGCAGCATTATGCTTAGGTAAGTTACGAATGTTTATTATAATTCTAAGAGTTTTACAACTGCATTCTAATATCAAGTTGCAAGTATATTAATGGATGACTGAAGGTACGAGTAAGTGCTGAAGGAGTTATGGGTTAAGCGTCTGGAATGCGCACAAAAAAAGAAAGAAAAAAGTATGTGAGCTCAAATCTTGCCAGGCTGGAATGGGTAGTTACAAGAAATTTTGCATAAGATAAAATGTTACTGGTACTGAAGTTTATAAGGTCAAGGAAACAAGACTGGTTGCCAGACCAAATGGCTTAAGTTTGTCTAAAACATTATTATTAAGTATTAATGTACAGCATTAAGTAAAAAGCACAAAAGTCTAATCCTGTTTAGTAATTGTAATAAGATGTCACAATCATGGATATACGTCATTAAAAAAGTTTACAAGCAAATACTACACTGAGTACAGTCAGTACATGGACTATGGCATGGAGTTAAAATAAATTATGCAAGTCCCTTTACAAAAAGGAAGGGTACAAACAGCTACTAGTAACAGTAAACATCTTTTCAAAATGAATAAAGAGATTTCTGTTACAACTTTGACAGTATAGGCAACAGCAAAAGCTTTATAAAAATGATCATGTGGCCCACCTAATCACAAAAGGGTTTGCATCCAGATTGAAAGAGGTCATTGGGCCCCTCTACGCATCACTCATCAGACCCATCATAGAGTACAATGCCCCATTTGGGATGTACATTACAAGACACCTGCAACAACTGGAAAGACCACAGAAGTGCCTCACCAAGAGGATCACTGGCCTCAAGCAGATGCCATATGCAGCTCGACTGAAGAAACTCCAGCTGTACTTGGTTGCATACCGCCTACTCAGAGGTGATCTCTGCCTGACATACAAGGCCATGTCTAACCCAGAATTGATGGACATGCTCCACTCAAAGAAAACCATATCCCCTCGAGCCACACGCTCCAGGGATCTAAACCTCACCACAACAATAAATAGGACGTGCTGGAGGGATAGATTCCTGTCCCAGAGACTTCCCATTCTCTGGAACAATATTCCAATCTACATTAGGCAGAGCTCTTTGCTAACCCTCTTCAAGAGAAACCTTGACGAGTGGATGGGAAACAGAAAGTTTATCCCAGGAATCACTTCAATGTTTCTCCTGGACAGAGGCACAGGGAACTAATCTAAGGGGCGGCGAAAGCCAATACATTCTGACTAAGCTTATAAATGCCTTCGGGCAAATAGCCTAGTACCTACCTATGGACCTATCAAATCAAAAGCAAATGTGTAACACCAAAGTGTTGCAGTCTAGTTAACAGCCAAAAGGCAAGCATACATTTAATTCTCACAGCATAAAGCAAATAAAGAATATTACAGTAAAATTATGTGTATTACAGGGGAAGGGTATGCTTTCAATTTTACACTAACTGTGTAAACAGTACTGCAAAAGGTATGTAATTAACAGGCTTCAGTTTAATGCTAGGTTAAAAAATTGGACTGAGTGTACATTACAGCCATGTATATACAAAGTCAAAAACAATCTGTACAAGCAAGTGTATTTTGTACAGTATATAGTAAATTGTTTATCTATGTAAATAGACAATTTTGCATTCAAGTGTTATATGTACAGTAACAAGTCGAAGCTTGACATTTGTGACGTATGTGTTTTTTTCCCCAAAAAAAACAAGACTGCAATGCCTTTGCAATAAAATTCTCAACCATTGTTAATAAATTACTGTATAGGACATCACTGTGTAAAGTCATATTCAGATTAATCCAGTTCTAATAATAATAGTTGTCATTATTGTATTGACAATATTAAACTGTGTTAACTTGTTATATCAAAAAAACTAAAGGTTTTGTTTCCCAATGTGTTTCAAGTTAATAGCAATATAACTTGAATAAAATGTACATACTAATGTAGACAGTTTTATTTAAAATAAAACAGAGGAACTGTATACAGTGATAGATATGTTTAAAAATGTATAAATGCATGTGCACATCTATTTGCTAGTTAGATGCATATACACATATGTTGCTATAATATATGTAGAATACATGTATTTCTGTTTGTTAGCATACATATATTCTGGTACAGCTTGAGACAAGCTGAATTCTCAGTGTCTGGAACATGCTTCAAGGACTATAAATAAAAATGCAGCTGAGAGACAAGGTACGCAGCATTCAACACAAATATCTGCATTTCATTTGCATCATTCTGAACATCAAAACAGAGAGAATTACAATATTTCACGAATAAAACTGCTACCCAAAATAAAACACAAGACAATTTCAGTTGTAAAAAGCATACAGCATGTACGTTTGGAAGGATAACATTTAACACAAATATGGTTATCTAAACAAGGTCAGACATACATAAACGTAAAAAAAGAATCAAAGACTGACAAACATTTCAATAATCAGCTCCGTCTCTATTAGATGCTGTACATCACCTGAAAAATGTAACAGTTCTGACAAGGGAAGACATCATGCAAAAATGTCACAGTGTGTAGAGAATAACACGAAAATAAGAATAAACTCAGGGGAAAAAAGGGTATAATTTCTACCAATACTCTGTGTATTTATATAAACAACACAGTAATACAAGAAAAAGGACCACAGGTTGGAATACTTACCATTCTGGGTGAGAAACCAATACTTCATACAGATCAAATGGTAAAAATACCATCCACTTGTGCCATGATAGGACAACAATACCAAAAGACAGTATTGCACTTCAACATTACATTTCTAAGTTTTAAAAATACCAATTGCAGATTTAAAAGAACTTGGTATAAAAACTAGTAGGACAAGATATCTCACAGATTGTACATTTACAAGCACAAGGAAATCTTACTATTTAGTAAGTCATTACAAGTATCTTTAATAGACAGATTACAATTTAGTATAAATGGACAATACTGCCTTCAAATTTCAAAATGTTTGTTAAAGTGACACCACGGTTTGTATGTGTGGTTTCAAATAACCCAGTGTTTATAATAAAAGACAGAAACTGACACTGCCCATAATTGGTGGGACATATTCTGAGGATGGTCATCATCTGGGACCGAATTGCTAAATTGGTTAATACATCCTGTGTTAATAGTTTAAAAGTCATAATAATAATAATAATAATAACAGCTTACAATTGTTTTATATGCTGCAGGTTACAAAGAGTTACAATAACTCAACAAGTTATGATTGTAAATATGAGCAAAGTGGTGTATGCTGTAAATAGCAATGCTGATGAAACAAATGCAGTCTTTTCTTTAAGTGAAGTTTAGTCCGTTCCTCAAACAAATAAAAAAAAAAAAACGGGGAACTGAAAGAATACTCTGTTCTATATAGTATATACTGTCTTTTCAAACTGTTGCTAGCATGATTATTAGCTTGAATAAAAGCTGCAAGAATGATATGAAATATAAATGGTTAATTTAGAAATGGTGTAAAATGCTGAAAAATTAGTAGTAATAAATGTGCTGGCATAGCATAGTTAAAATTTGGCATCCATCCAAAGGAGTGTGTTATTGAGAAACAAGGTCTGTAAAAGTAACTGCACAGATGGCAGCTGGAAGGACATCAGCAAAGAAAAGGGACGCAACATCAAGTTTCAGATAGTGCTGGAACACCACGTTTCAGAAAATGCAAAACTGAGTTTCCATGGATTATCAAACTACAAAGAACCAAGGACAAGGGAACAAAGGAAAACTGTTATACAAAGCAAGAACTGTATTACATCAGACTTTGAGAAAATACCAGACCTTCTGCTATAAATGCAACTGTGCATAAACAAGCTTTGGTTATTTGCCATAGAGAGCTGACAGCATTTGTGTTGCATGCTTGTAGATATGAAAAGAAAATGTGAAAGTAAAACGTATTAATTGAAACAGTTATCTTCGTGTATTTATTA
>NC_056740.1:425548882-425651382 GCF_019279795.1 Protopterus annectens
CCAGTTCCACAGCATTCTTCCTGGTGCTGTAGGAATAGCAACACCCCTCGACTGACTAGGGACCTCCATCTTCTTGCTCCTCTTATTTAAACCCAATAAGGAATCATAAACATTAATATTTATTCAGTTTGTAGGCCCAAACACCCTAGGTAAGTGAAGATGGGAGCCATAAATTGTTCACCAACAGTGGTTGATTATAGCCCTTCAGTCAGAAGATAAAAGAGCAATACTATATTTATAATAGTCTAGTCACAAAAATTTAAAAGTAAAAAAAAAAAAAAAAAAAATTGTTTAAAGAATAGGGTAAACAAGTAAGTTAATATGAAATATATAGAAGAATAAGAAAGTGTACAATGAGAATTAAAATAAAACTTAGCAAAATGGATAGCTCATGTATAGAGAAATGTGATCTACATATAGCTAAATATCTTAGTTATGTCTTACTAAAGAATACTGACTTATCTAATCTAAGTGAGAAAAATATTACAAAATATTTACAGGCAGAACTAAAAATATCCTAAAGACTACTTGTCAGGAATACTGGGAGACCAAAAGAGGTAACTAAGAAAATTATTTTTGAGCTGGATACAGGATCTTAACTGCCCAGACATGGTAGGCCTTGTTAAGTTTAATTCTGGTGACTGCCAAAAAAAGCAATTACTAGAAAATATAAATCAAAGGGGAGGCTAAACCAATTACACTCAAAGTAGTGAATATTGTAACAGAGATAAAAAAGAACAGGAAGTGGGATCTTTAGAAAAGGGTAGAAGTAAAGCACAGAAAAACAATGGAAATCATGGTAACAATACATATAGAAACATGTTTTGGAGGAGGAATGAGGTTTAAGAGCAGGCAAGAACTGAACAATTTATATAAAGTTGCTTTGATTATTTGGTATAGATCAAAAATATATGTGATGTATGTTTGTAAATGCTGTTGTTAATATGGTTTGATTACTTTTATATAAAATTATTTTTTATGTCAAAAGAATTAATTCAATAAAGGTTGTTTAAAACACTTTCCCACAAATGCATCACCAATTTCTTTAAAGCAAAGATAAGAGAACAAAAGACCATTATCAAACATTTATATATATCAGTTCCTCAGCTGTGTTCCTCAGAAGACTTTACATCAGTTCCTTTCACAGAAAACATTATAGCAGCTTATTTTAGTATTTGCTTTCTCCCACAGCAAAAGTAATTACACTTTTTTCACCTGTAAAGTATAGAGGCTTAATTATATCATCCCAGAGACAATAAAAAAGCACCAGTATGCATACTTCTCTTAAATATCTGCATCTTAATGTCTGCTTTTATTTACAGTTCCAGTCAGCTATGTCTTTGAAATAGACTACAATTACATTTTATGACCTGCTAGAACAGATGCAAGAGGTTATATCTTCAAACAGTAGATTTGTGCATCTCTTCCTTTCATCAACCTTTACATGTACACAAGAAAAGGTGACAAAGTTGGACCACTTTGCAGATGAAATATGCTACTAGCAGGAAATAAGAAGAAGAGAAGGAAAAAATACATAACTTTTGTATGTTTAAAGCAGTTTTTCTTAGTCTGACATCAACTTTGGCACCATAAAAGTAGTAACTGAGGGAGAGCTTCACAACATATTTGTTATACTGATAGCACACAATTGTATAGGGCTTTCCCTCAGGAACTGAGGTAAGCTGAATACAGCCTCACAGACATGGAATGCATCCACACTAGTTTAGTAAGTAATGAATAAAAAGACTTTTCCAATATGGCCTCCAAGACTATATATATATATATATATATATATATATATATATATATATATATATATATATACTGCTGTCTGAAACTCCTATGCACCAGTACTGCCTCCTAGTGGTAACAGAATGGAATTAGTGCTGAAGGTAAGGAAAGCACAGTTGTGTAAGTCAACTTACCTTACAGTAGATGTTCAACTACTCACTGTTGCAGTAGCCTGAGCTATATGGATTATATCCAGCCAACAGTATAACAGTTGGCCAGCTTCGAAAGCTTCAGGGTACCTTCCAAGCACCCAAACTATTAGTCACCTTGAGCTGAGCTGACTTGAAAGACAGGTTTGGGTGCAAAGCCCTTCAGTGCTTTCATGTCAACAGAGAGGGGGAGGCTGCGACATTAAAGGATTATACTAGGAATAACAAAAAATAAATAGTTATCCCCTGGCTACTGCAGCAGTGATCATTCAAACATCTACTGTTAAAGTAAGTTAACTTACACAGCAGTACTATGTTCATCATATTGATCACTGCTGCAGTAGGCTTAGCTATACAGGTAGATTATCTTAGCTTACAACATTTGGGAAGTAGAAGGGGAAAGGTCTAGGAACTTCTGGAGAATGGTCCTAGCAAAGCCTGACCTAGACCTAGAGAAGGAATCAAGCTTGCAATACCTTGTAAACTTATGTACTGAGGACAACTTGCTACTTCTATAATACTTGTAATGCAACCTTTTACAAAAAAAAAAAAAAAGATGAAGCCAAGATCATGGCAGAGTGGGATTGGCCCTGCTTGGAATAGTTTTATTGTTGTGAGTACAACAAAAGGTAATAGCCTGAGATATCCATTTGGAAGTAGTCAGTTTTGACACAGGTTGTCCCTTCTTCTTACCTTCACAAGAAAAGAACAATTGATCTGAAGATCTGAAAGATTAATTCTATCAAGATAGTACGTGAGTTGTCTGTGGACATTCAAGGTATGGAGTATCCTTTCTCCTTCATTTTTAGGTTCAGCACAGAAAACAGGGAAATGGATAGTTTGGCTTAAAAATAAAGCCAATACCACTTTAGGCATAAAAGGATTATCTGTCAAGGAAAAACTGTCTGTCTGTCTGGAAAATGATACAACATGGTTCTCCTTGATTGTTGAGGTATTGTCTGTATCAACTTGAAGAGGTCCCAGGAGCCAAAGATGATTGGAGAGTTGAGTGCCTTGATCAGGGTAAGCATCTCCATTATATTTGTGTGCTTGCATCTGCCTTGGTGTCCCACACACCTTGCATTTTTAACCCTCCTGAAACTGTAATCCCAGCAACGTCCGAGGCATGTGTGGTGACTGACTGCTTTGGAACAGGGAGGGAGAAGGTGAGACTTGGATTTAGGGAAACTTGCTGTCTCCACTAAGTGATTTCTCCTCTGGAAAACACCAGAACTGGGACCTAAAAGACAAAGGATGTTAGTGCTGGGACTAAACAGACTTCAGATACCACTGTATCTTTCTCATGGAGTTTTATGTGTATCATGAGAATCATAGATGCCATGAAACCCAAAATCCTGAGGTATTCCCTCACAGTGATGGAAATTAGAGTGAAAACCTCAGAAATGAAACTAGATATAGATTTATTTTTTCCTGTGGAAGAAAATCTCTTTCAACTGAAGTGTCTAGCTGACACCCCAGGAACACAATCCTGAAAGAAGGAGTAAAAAGACTTTGAATGTTGTCTTGAAATTCCAGCTTGTGCAAAAGATCTATCTCCCAAGTGAAAGATTCCTGACACTTTGAAAAGACTCTACAAAGATAAGCAAGACATCTAAGTATGTAAAATGTGGATATCCTATAGCCTGCAATGAGCTATAACGGTTGCTAGACACTTTGTGGACACTCTTGGTGCAGTGGATAGTCCAAAGGGTAAGGCAGCCATCTAGACACACAAAACTTTAAGAAAAGCCTGACGCCTCGATGGATAAGGATGTGATGATAACCATCTTTTAAGTCTAGTGTTACCAGGAAATTTGAATAAGGAAGAAGAGGTAACAAGTTGTGAAGTGACATCTTTTTGAAGTTGGGCACTATCACAAATAGGTTTAAGAAAGAACGATCCAAAACTGGTCTGCAGGCATTTTCTTTCTTTGGCACTAAAAACATCCTTGAATAAAAACCTTTACCAACCTGGGAAGGAGGAACTGGTTATAATGCTCCCAGGAACAGCATGTTTTGAAGTACATGGGGAAATAAAAGACTCTGGTCTGGTCTTGTAGATGAGGAATTACTCCCTGAACATGAGGGATTTCCTCCCAGTGCAATCTGTAACCTTGATAAATGATCTTCAGAACCCTTTTGTCTGACACTATAGGTGTATAGGTAAGTACTAGGCTAGCTGCCCTTGCAGGCTATTTTAAGGCTAGTCAATGTTCCTTTTTGTCTTCAAAATAACCTATCCATTTGGTTATAGACTGGCCTCACCCATACAATGGTCAATAATTATATATTGTCTCCAGCGAGAATAAATGGGATCATACCATAGATAATTTGAGGGGACTCATGCATGGGATAAAGCATTTAGGAGCTCCTTGTGTCCATTAGTAGTAGGGGCAAGTCCTGGGGTAAATCTTCTGTTTCCCATCCATAGATCTAAGTTGCATTTGAAAAGGAACAGGTATGAACTTTGTTTTATGTGGATGGGGAGTCTATTCCACAGCAGTGGTATCCTCTGCAGGCAAACTGTTCTGTTTATGTTGTAAAAGAGGTTTAGATCCCTAGACTGAGTATTTCTGATGTCATTTGACTTGCTGATGTGCAGTAAATCCATCAGTATTGGGTCGGAGAATGCCATGAATGCCAGACACAGGTCTGTAGGATGCTGAATATTGTGACAGGACTTAGAGTCTGTCCATGTAGGAGATGTTTAGGCCTTGTATCCTTATAGAAAGGTATTTCTGTGAGCTTTATTGTTATTGCATGTGTCTGGAGAGATACAGGGGACACTATATTCAATGACTGGTCTAATGAGGTCTGAGTAAAGGGGGACAATGACATCCCTAGATCTAGATAAAATTATTTTGTTTATAATCTGTGCAAAATAGAGGGACTTTCTTACAACAATAGAAACATGTTGGTCAAAATTTAGTTTTTTTATCTATCTGTTGCCAAAGAAAAACATAGAGATTTAGACTTTCTGGAAGGAAAAAACTGACTGCCAGGGTGGTCCCTAAATTAGTCATTCTGACTTGTCGGACTGTCCTTGGTTTGGGGGGGGGTCCTGAATTTTTTTGGAGCCTGACTGCTATTATTTCTCAAATGTCTGCTTACAAACTTTTTGTTGACACTGTTTACTTATTTATTTATTTGCCAAAATTGGATGAAAGGTTAGAGAGTCCTGTAGAAAATTTGGAAAAGAAGGGCTGAAAAATCTTAGTTTCCTTGTATCAACTTACCCCTTTCATTGATAACCTATGCAGCAAAAGAACCAAGACCGAAATTACTTTCCAAAGGAAAATTTAAAATCTCATTTTAACATCATCTGGGAGTTATGTGAATGCAGCCAGGCGAACTTTTTGGAAACAGTATCAGTGCCCTGGAAGAAGTATCAACTGAGTCGTGCACATGCTGTAAACAATGAGAAGTGACTTGTATAACGGAAGAAACTAAATTATTTAAAGCAGATTTTTCCTCACAAGAAGAAACTGCAGACAAAACCTTCATAGGTGTTTACTAGGAAAATGATTCCCAAGGGCCTTTTAAGCCTAGCCATGCATCCCAAATCTCTGACAAGTTCTGACACCCTTGATAAGTATAAGCAGGGAACAATTACAAGCAGAGGCATGGGAGATGAACCATTTACAGGCTGCCTCTGTCCATTAGAGACATAAGTGCCAAACCAGGGATTAATTTCCTGTTCCCCATCCAATTGTCCAAGTTGCACTTGAATTGGGTTAAGGAGGAATTCTTCTTCACATGGATGGGGAGGCTGTTCCATAGATGGGGTAGTCTCTGGGATACATACCAGTCTTTCTAGCATTCCTCATACTTTCACAATTATTCATAATAAACTTTAACAGAGCACAAAACTCAAGCGAATGAAACCTCTCTACAGTCCTTGTCTGAAGAACTACGCACCAAGAATGCAACAATAACTGAACTTCAAGATAAATTAACTGACCTTGAAGCAAGAAGTCGTCGCAATAATATCTTAATTAGAGGTCTCCCTGAGTCCTATGATAATCAGGTCCTTTTAGCAACATCTAAACAGATCTTTGAACTCCTTGTGAGTTCAGAAGGCTATCCTGCCAATATAATTGTTGAAAGAGCGCATTGTGCCATGCATAAGCGGCGAGATCCCTCTGTGCCTCGCCAAGTCTATACTAGGCTATTAAATTTCCAAGACACTCAAAAAATCTTAATAGCAGCTACAAAACAAAAATCTTTTATGTGGAAAAACCACAAGCTTACATCTTCACAATACCTGCCTCTAACAATCAAGTTAAACTGACAAAAGTTGGCTCCATTTTGCGCTGATCTCATTAAGAGGAACATTCAATTTCAAATGCGCTATCCAAACGTCCTATCCTTCACTTATAAGGACAATAAATTTACCATCAGTAACATAAAGGAGGCTAAGGATGCATTTATTAAAGCTTTTAATAAAGTCCCAACTCTATAATATAAGGCACACTAAAATGCATAGCAGTACTAGTTTCATTTCATGGGATTAACTCACTGGACAGTAGAGTGATATCCTCGACTACTCTTTAGAGTACATTTTGCTCCCCAGTGTGATTTATTGTATGATATCTCTACTTTGGGTTTTTTTTTTTTTGGTTGAGCTGCGGAAATCCTGAGTGGTGAGGAACGATGCTTGCATTAGCCTTCAGTACTGCAGGGAACCGTTTTGCTTCTGCAATTTCCCGTGTTTCCCCTTTGGTGGTTACTCTCTTTTGCTTCTACCAAAGTGTGCCTTGGTTAGTCAATTCTTAGTACTATAATTAGTCCGATACCTGATCCTGCCTTATTCACATGTAGCAAGTCTATCTGGGGTTGCATACTCAAAAGTTGAGCAAACATCTTCTCTATTGTTGTCGCTTGATTACTGGGTTAGTTAAGTGAATATTTTACATCTATACCTCAAGCGTTTTTTAAACATTTATCAGAATTACAGGTCGAAGTCAACAACTTCATGAATTGTCAACAAGGTAAAGGATATAATCTTGCAGCTCTACCAAAAGGCTCTAAATCTTTCCTTGTTCAACATACTGTTGGTCATATGATCTTCATGTGTTACGGCACTCATCTTGTTCATTCTGTCTTATTTGTTGCATAGGGGAAATGAAATGTGCTGACCAGAGTAGCTACTGTCTACTGTCTCTGGATTATTTTCCTGGTATTTTTTTTTCTTTTTTGGCAAATATGGAGACTGTCTTATAAGGAATAACACATGTACTTTACTAATAAGACCATATATAGTTTTTTATTTGTGAGACTCTAGATATCTTACATGTGCTTTACTTGGGTCGTGTAAGTCGCTTAAAACATATGTAAGCACTTTACTTTTATCTGCATGAAGCAGATTTAATTTGTTGTATACTTTCTTTACCGACAATTGTTAGCAATGCTTAGCAACTTGTTCTGTGTTATTTGATCATTATATAAGTTATGTACTCTCAAAGTGCAGGGTATATATGTCAAATGCTTTTTATTTGACTGTGGTACTTACTCACTGGAAATTTTACCGAATAACATGAGTGATTAGTTCTTTTCGTTAGTTATATACTTTAACTTAGTTTAGTGACTACATAGAGTTGGTATTGCCTTACCATGTACATACCTGTTAATTTCTGTGATGCTAACCTGCGCTAAGATCCAATCTTAATAATGTTACTTGCTTTTAGTCATGCCAGTGAATTTTAGACCTATTGTTGAAATACATCTCTCAAAATTGTTACGGTTTTCAGAGCCTACCACTTAGTTTCTGTTTTCTATTATCCCTCTCTGCCCTTTCCTCCTTTCTTTAGCTTTCCTTTGTATCTCTGCACTCACTACAACTGTAGGCTTTCTCTAGTAAATGAGTGAAGGATATTTTTACTCATTTACTAGCCTTACCTTTGTCTTGTTTTCAAAATAACAACTCTTCCATCACATACGAAATTCTTTGTCTATGTAATATTCAATATTACATTTTAGATTATATGGTATTTAGTATAGAAATGTTCTATTTTTATTAGATGTGACAACATAGATACTATATTTATAGTAGATATGGACCACTTAACTTTTAAAGATTACTATCTCAAAGTCTATATTTTCCCTTAGCTTCAACTTTCCATACCTTTCTGTCTCTCGCTTCTAAATTTTCTTTGTTCTTTGGCTTGTTTTTTTTCCACTACGAAGAATGGTGGCTCGCAGATGCATTGTGTTGATTGTCTAACTTGATCTATCTTTGGGATATGATTGATATGTATATATGTACAGCGCTACTATTTGTTTTATGTTTGCTTTATAGACTAACATATATGTCAGGTTATTACAGCAAACTTCAAATGTTTGTTTTTGATCTAGGTTACTTTGACTTTTACTTTTATTTTATTACTTCTTCATTCAAGAGATGGGGGTGGTTAGGCACCAGGATATCTTTGAAGAAGTATTGTGCTACCATTGTTGTCTTTACTTTATATTCATTAAGTGCAAGATGGATGTGGATCCTCACTATTACTATTTACTTATTTTCACTAATTATATTCTCCTCTCAATGTACCCTGAAATCACCCCAGAGAAAAAGAATTAGCCATTCCTTAATCTATACATTAGGTGTAGGTAGCTAACATGGCTTGGTTCATTGATTCATGGAATATAAGAGGCTTACAGAATAAATCTAAAAAATCTCTTTTACTTCACTTGTTATTTAAGTCACAGGCTAATATTTGTTTCTTACAAGAAGCATACACGCAGAATCTAAGAATGGTCTAAAGAAACTAAGAAAAAATGGATAAGATCTATAGTTGCTGCAGGGGATAGTTCTAACTCAAAGGGCGTGGCTATTATAATTAAAAGGGATTTCCAGGGTATAATCACAGATTCTAAATCTGATAAAAATGGTAGATGGTGCTACTTCACATCTCAACTTCCTAACTCTGGCAAACCAATTCTCTTCCTCAACATATATGGCCCGTGTTCGCAGCAACATGTCTTTATTTTAGAGATATATAATATTATTTCCACATTTCAAGACCACCTACTTCTCCTGGGGGGAGATTGGAATGCAGTTATAGATCCTAATATAGATAGTACTAGTAAATCCCTCTCATATAATCTTCAAGCTTCTCATGCCTTAGAGGATCTTATTTCTGACTTCAATCTTATCGATCCAATCTCATTCAGTGAATCTTCGATCAAGGAAAAAATTTACACGTATTATTCAAAATGCTATAAGACCTGGTCGTGTATAGATTTTTTCCTAATTTCTGATTTCCTTTCTTCTTTCAAATTAAACTATACCAGTGAACCCAGATTTCTCTCTGATCATGCGAGAATTTCCCTCAAGATTTCCTACACATCAAAGATACACTTAACTCCCTTTTATGCCAACTGGTCTCTAAATAATAACCTGCTTAGAAACAAAGACATAATCCAAGAAGTTAAAGATATGTTAGTTGATTTTGGTTCTAATCTTGATCTTTCACAAATTCCCCTGGATATCCAATGGGCGGCTGGCAAAGCTAATATAAGAGGCGTGTTAATTAGCAAGGCCTCCTATTATAAAAAACTTTATAAAACTAAGGAATCTAACCTGATCTCTAAACTATCGGATCTAGAAAAAAAACATATATTATGCCCAAACCCTGACGTGAATAAAGAAATAAGTAATACGCAAAAAGAGTTAACAGAACTCCATCAACGTAATCTCTCCCTATCTGAACAGAAACTCATTGTAACATATTCAGAATGGGCACAGATTCCTTCGAAAAATCTGGCTAGAATAATAAAAAACAACCAAAATACCCCTAGGATACCTATGTTACATTATCAAGACAAAATCTATAATACTGACTCAGAAATTTTACAGTTATTCTTTTCCTTGTTCTCAGATATTTACTGCAGGAAATAGATGCTTCCAATAACTCACATATGGAGAATTTACTGAACAGCATAAAGTTCCCATCTCCAAATGAACTTCAGAGATCTAAACTTTCTGCCCCACTGACTCTTAAAGAAGTCCAAGACATTATCTCTAACCTTAAACCAGCCAAATCCCCTGGACCTGATGGATTCACCCCTGATTTCTTTAAAATCTTCAATATAATAATTTCACCTCTCCTTCTAAAGGTATTCAACTACATTATAAAACATGGAATTTCAGATCTACAGTGGAACACCTCGAAAACTATACTGATTTTGAAAAACAAGCCAGACAAAATGGACCCCCACAACTATCGACCCATCTCTTTAATAAATGTTGACATAAAAATTGTATCTACTATTCTGGCTAACAGACTTAAAAATATTTTACCCTATATAATCTGCTCTGACCAGGCTGGCTTTATGTCTCATAGACACACATGGGATAATACACTTACCCTTGATTCCTTAATTCACTTTACAAAAAATGATAAAAACCCGCTATATGCATTAACTCTTGATGCTGGTGGGAGGTTGGCATAATGGTTAAGGTGTTTGCCTTACAAAGACAAGGTGCAGGGTTTGACTATCACATGGGGTAATTGGCTAGGCTTAAAATGGCCCACAAGGGCACTTAGCCTAGTATGAACCTATGAACCTATGCTTCTAAAGCATTTGACAGAGTTAACTGGAATTTTCTGTTTCTAACTTTATCACATTTTAATATTCCCAGTATATTCACTGATATGATTAAAATTCTCTATAAAAACTCATCTACTTATCTTTACATAAATAAAACCACATCTAATACAATTAGGATCACAAATGGTACTAGGCAAGGTTGCCCTCTTTCCCCCTTCCTTTTCAATATATTCATTGAACCACTCTTCCTTTACCTGGCTCAAAACACTTTCCATTCGATACCTAAAGTCCTGAATACCAAGATAATGTTTTCGGCTTTTGCAGACGACCTCAAGCTATATTTTCAATTTCCCAATACAGACCTAGGTAAAATAACTACTACTATTAACAAATTCTCGAAGGCTTCAGGCTACCAGATAAATCATAAGAAATCCCAAATCTTCCCTATTAATCCAGTAGGTCATAAATCTCATTATTTCCCGGATTCTCCCTTTCAGACATCTTTCAATATTAAATATCTTGGTATACACTCTGATCATAACCAAATCTCCATGAACCAAAATAATCTAACTAGAACATGGTCTAAAATCTGGCAAGATCTTTGCAGGTGGGAACAATTGAACCTACCTTTTTTATCCAAAGCTGCGGTAGTAACGATAAATGTTCTACCTAGACTGCTTTACCAATTTAGAGCCTCAAACCTCATGATTTCCATACTCTTTTTTCTAAGATTAAGTACTAGCCAAGTTCATCTGGTTCCCTAAATCAGTTAGAATTTCGTACGCGAAATCAGCCTATCCAAAAAGCAGGGGTGGTTTGGGTCTTCCTAACTTCCAATTGTACTATATGATCATTTGTGCAAATAGAATTTTGTTCATCGCCAATCTAGATCAGAAAGACTTTAACTCTTCTCCTTCTTGGATGAAATTATGGTTCCAGCATGTCTCAGCTATAAAAATGAATCCCAAAGCTCTTCCATTTCTTTCTTCAGAAGCTCTTAATAACTCCAAATTATTTAATGCTTCAAAACATCAAATTAAGATTCTTCAAACTCTGGTAAAATCCATAAATCTTGATAATGCCTTCTCTTTAATTCAACCCCTTCATTTGAATCCTAACATTAAGATCAATAACCTGATGATTAATCTTTCAGACTTTCCTCTCATTAAACATGTGGTAGTATGGGACATACTTCAATATAAGGATTTAACACTTCTTGAACTTCGCTTAATCCTCAAGGTTAACAATAAATACACGACTATTCTACATCAAATAAGAGAACTAATAGCATCAAAATTTGCTCATATTCAGATTAATACTCATGATATCACTAAACTTTATGATATCTTACATGCCTTCTCGAGCTCAGAGAAAATGCTCTCCAAATCATATAATCTTCTAAATTCCATAATTCATAACTCGGGATGCCTATTCTCCAATTACTGGGACAAACATGGTTCCCCTTTTACAGAGAAACAAAAGATTTCTGCTATAAAAGCCACCTTAGAACTTTCCCCATTTAAAAAACTTAGCTACACACAATTAATGGTGAATAACAATGCGTATTTTACTCCTTCTGTGCTTAATAAGTTTGACCCCAAGAACTCTCCTTCATGCAACTGCTGTTACTTCCCAAATGCCGATCTCTTACATATCCTTTGGTTCTGTAAATACTCACATAAGCTTTGGACTTCCCTAAAAGTCCGTCTCGAGAAAATGGGCTATCACAAATCCACTCTTTCTTGGGAATTAATGATCCTTCATATACCCACTTTAAAACTTTCTAGGTTGGAAATGCATGTCATAGTCATTATCTGCTCTTTTATGAAATTATATATCACTAAAAACTGGTTAGATCGCACTAAACTAAGTTGGAACAACTTCAAGGAGATGGCCCTTAATTATATATCAGCACAGAAACTTATCATTAAAGAACCTAAGAAAAAAATCTTTTTTGATAAAATTTGGAAAGGTTTATTTGACTTAATCTTATGCATGTAACTGAACTAATATTCTCTGGGGTGGTTGTTGTTATAGGTTTTACTCCAAAATTATGTGTGTGATCCACTGTTATCCATAAAATTTTTAATATCCCACTTTTAACTACTTCCTTAGCTGGTAGCACTATAGCTAAATTGAGTCTAGTTTAGTTTAAGTTAGTTTAGTTTTTGTATATATTGTACATACTTAGATATATTTTAGAGTCCTTGTTTGTGCTAGTCATACCAGTATTTTCATGTCTTTATATATTGTGCATTCACTCTTTTTTTTGTGAAATAAATAAAGAGTTATTTGAAAAAAAAAAAAAAAAACTTTAACATATGAGCCAAATGACACATAGCCCACAGATTCAGTGTGCCACTCAAACACAGCCAATAAGGCAAAACAACATACCCAACACACTAGTCATAGGTGACTCTATAGTCAGGCACACTGATGTCCCACTCACCAGGCTAAACAAGGAGAAGGTTACTGTCAGCTGCCTGTCGGGTGTCAGGATCTGCCACATAACCCATGCACTCAGGTCACTCCACAACAAGTACAAATATGACTCTGTCATTGTCCATGTTGGTGTGAATGACCTGAGACGTACCTCCCTGGACTACATGAAAAGAGACATGGAAGAGCTCTGTGATCTTGTAGCCCAGGCAGGTATGACCCTAGCCTTGAGTAGCATTCTGCCATCGCCCAGAATGATACCGCAGTACAAGGACAAAATGATTGATTTCAACAATTGGCTAAGCTTCTGGTGTCATTCAAAGGGGATCCAGTATCTGTCTGCTTGGGATGGCATGGTCGACAGACCACGATGCTTTGCCACAGATGGCTTGCACCTGTTGACCCTAGGATTCCAGATACTGGCTAAGGCTCTTGCTGCCCCTGTAGTGCCTTTTTTAGGCAGGGCTCAAGTAACAAATTCACCACCATAACAGGAACAGGTAAGCATAAACTGAGGGTAATGCTACTCAATGCTAGAAGTCTAAATTTCAAAATGCACTCACTCGAGGCACTCCTTAAAATGGAGAACATCGATATCTGTGCAGTGACTGAGACCTGGTTCAAGGCTCCAGAGAGCACCCCTGCACTACCAGGCTATAACTCATACCATACCTTTCGGCCATCTAACCTGGACTGAAACACCAAAGGTGGGGGTGTGTAAATATTCATTAAGGATATCCACACCTCCCGGCTAGTTGCTCAGCATAACACATCGAGGTTATCCAAGTGCAACCAACTCTTGGCAAAACTGCAATCCAAATTGTAGCTTGTTACAGATCCCCCCACCATGCCCCAGGATTCCCACTCCTCTTTTCTTGATGTACTGGAAAATATTAGGGTTCAACCAAACACCCTAATAATGGGCGACTTCAACTACCCCACCATTAACTGGGAAAACTACTCATGTACTAACTCCTTAGTGCAACGCTTTCTGGAATTCATAAACCCCAATGCCCTAGATCAACTTATCCACACCCCCACCAGGGGCAACAATATCCTAGACCTAGTCATTACCAACATGAGTGACCGGTGTTCCACACCTGAAGTCAACTCCTCGCTGGTCCGATCCGACCATAAGCTAATCACCCTCGATATTCACATCCCACCCCACCCCCATTAAGGAAACCACAGTAAGAAATTTCTCCAAAGCCAACTTCATGCTTCTTAAGACAGAAGTGGTGAACTTCATGACACCCATGCAGATGGACAATACAGTTACAACTGCTGAATCCTACACAAATGCGCTCTATAAGCACCTACATGAGTGCATGGATCGTGCTATCCCAAACAGAACCAAGATGCTATCCTCCAAAAGGAAGCCAATCTGGTGGTCCCCTGCCATAAACAAACTGTACAACAGAAGGAAGAAACTGTTGCAAAAGAGAGTAAAATCCCATGAGTGGAGGAGCTCCCTGGTCAGCCTCAGTAAGAAGCTGAGATCCCTTATAAGATCCTCCAAAGCTAGCTACGAAAATAAAATTGCCACTAATTCCAAGGACAACCACAAAGCATTCTATAGCTATGTCAAGAATCTCAATGGCAACACTCAGATCTGCCCTGAGTTACAGCACAAAGGCATGAAAATTACAGAACCAACTGATATTGCTAACATGCTGGCAGATAGGTTCAGTGCTAACTTTACCCCCCCCTCACCCCCTAAAGGGTCCATATATATATATATATATATATATATATATATATACAGGAAGAATGCAGCGTCCCTGTAATCACAACTACGCAGGTGAAAGCTACACTCTCTAAAGCCAAAAACACAGCATCCATGGGACTGGACAACATCCCAGGCTGCGTTTTACATGAACTTCAGAATGAACTGGCTCCCCACTTAAGCACCATGTTCAATAATAGCCTTGCATCAGGCTTTGTGCCCGCTGAATGGCGCACAGCAACAGTTATCCCACTCCACAAAGGGGGAGCCACCACTGATCCCGGGAACTATAGACCTATTAGCCTGACGAGCCTGGTCAGCAAAGCCATGGAACGTATCATCATGGAACTCATAAACAAAGACATTGGTAACCTCCAAACTCTGGATCCCACCCAATTCAGGTTTGTGAAGGGGAGATCATGCCTCCTGAACCTGATCGACTTCTTTGAGGCAGTCACCAAAGCCGTAGATGAGGGTGAAGTGGTTCACACAGCCTATCTTGACCTCGCCAAGGCTTTCGACACCATCCCCCATTCTAAAATTATACCTAAACTCAATAAACTAGGCATAAATCTCTACGTCACAAGATGGGTTGCCAACTGGCTCACTGACAGAACCCACACTGTAAAAGTTGCAGACTCCAAATCTGACCTCAACTCAGTGACGAGTGGAGTACCACAGGGTTCCGTCCTGGGACCGCTCCTGTTTGGTATCTACTTCTCTGAAGTACAGGCTAACACAGAAGGCCTTTGGCTAACGAAGTCCACAGATGACTGCAAACTAGGAGCCATAGTCAAGTCCCCAAATGATGTGAACATCCTACAGAATGGCCTCTCGGAGACAGATGCCTGGTGTCAGAGCCATGGTCTCAAGCTCAATGCCAAAAAGTGCAGTGTCATCCCCTTTGGTAATAACTCTGTACCCATGAACTATCACATAGGCAGCAATCTACTTAACACCGAATGCTTGATAAGAGACCTTGGGACCCAGGTGGACAGTAGTCTCTCCTTTGATAGTCACATCGCTACAGTAGTCAGGAAGTCCTTCTACGTGGCACACCTCATCATAAAAGGGTTCTCGTCCAGGAAAAAAGAGGTCATCATTACCCTCTACTCATCACTCATTAGACCCATTATAGAGTACAACGCCCCTTTTGGAATGTACCTCGCAAGACATCTGCAGCAGCTGGAAAGGCCACAGAAGTACCTCACAAAGAGGATTACTGGACTCAAACAAATGCCCTACACTGACCGCATCAAAAAACTCCAGCTTTACTCCGTAGCATATCGCCTACTCAGAGGTGATCTCTGCCTAACATAAAGCTATGTCAAATCCAGAGCTGTTGGACATGCTACACCTAAAGAAATCCTAATCCCTCCGAGCTACACACTCTAGGGACCTAAACCTTGTCACCCCAATAAACAGGACATGCTGGAGGGATAGATTCCTATCCCAGAGACTTCCCATACTCTGGAACAGGCTACCCATCTATGTCAAGCAAAGTTCTTCATTAGCACTCTTCAAGAAAAATCTTGATGAGTGGATGGGAAATAGGAAATACACCCTGAGGATCACTTCTGTGTCTCTGCTCATCAGTGGCACAGGAAAATAACTTTCTTGGATGGCGTAAGCCAGGGAACCTTGTTGGCTAAGCTTGCATAGGCCCTTGGGCCGATAGCCTAGTATCTACCTATGAACCTATGAACCTATGAGCCTGACAATTCAAATTTCTGAATATAATAGTGGCAGAACCATACATTTTTTTCCTATACTTATCAATAATCTTCCCATCCTTGTCTGAAAGAGTAAGATTGGAATTAACCAAATGTTTAACAACAGTAGGATTAACTAAAGCCAGCAGCATAGCTACAGTGCGGCAGGAGAGACAACTTGACCAGGTGCAAAATGTTGGGGTGGTGTGATTAGCCAATCCCATTCTCTCTTTAATGCAATGCCGGCTATTGCATTTACTGTCAAACCTGAGCACTGTACCTCTGTGTGTGGTCTGAACTGTAGCATGTAGCAAGCAGTTTGCTACATTTTTTTATTTTAACTAAAATGTAAGTGTTGTAGCAGTCTGTGTAGTCAGGGTAGTTGCAAGCAGTTTGCTACAGTTTAAAAAGTTTTTTTTTGTTTAAACTAAAACATGAACATTGTAGTGCTCTGTACAGGATGCCTTTGAACAGTGGCATACCAAACAGTTTACTACAGTTTAAAAGAAGACATTATTTGTTTACTTCTTTTTAACGAAATAAATTGGAGAAGGGTTGGGGCAGGGCACAGAAATAGGCCTTAATTGGCTGTGGCACGAGGGAGGAGGGTGTGTTGTCCATCTGGCCACATGGTTAGTGTGCCAGTAGAAGCAGCACGTTTTTTTTTTTGGCACTTGATTGAAGAACAGGGGGGAGGGGAAGAGGAGAGATGTTCATCTAACTATAATGAGCTGCAGCTTATTACAGTGACATTTTTTTTTTGCTTGCTCTTCACTTGAAGACCTGAGGGTGCAGCATTGGTTTGTAGTACTGGCCCAGGGTGCTAGTTGAACCAACTATGCTTGTAACTAAAGCTATAGTTGCTGGGTCAGGACAGGGAAGACTATATGAAAACATAAAAGACTGAGAAACTTTATACAGTCTATCTACCTTTTTAGGGGCAACAGGCTGACTGTCAGGAAAATTACAGGCTGTGACACAGACAGGCACCAGAGCTGGCAGAAATGGGGAATAAGTGAAGGTTCTGGAAATTCCCTTGGTAACAGCTCATAGTATTTTCTGAGGGAATGTAAAACCTTAGTGCTCTCCCACTGAAAACACTGGGACATTTTTGAAATAGTCTCAGAGAAGGTGAAACCCCCACAGGGAGAATCATAAACTGATCTCTCATCTGAGCTCAATCAGGAAACTGAAGAGAAAACACTTTATCTTTCCCTTTATCTACCTGTCCAGATTCAGAATCTTGAACTTCTTCAAGAAAATACCCAGATTTGCTCTGAGCTACTGCACAATGGTACCACCTATACTGAGCCAACAGATATTGCCAATATGCTGGCCGACAGATTCAGCGCCAAATTTACCACTCCCCCCCAAAGGACCAATCACAATACGAGTAAATTGCCAGGCACCCAGTATTACTGCTGCACAGGTTAAAACAGCACTGCCCAAGGCCAAGAATACAGCTTCCATGGGACCTGACAATATCCCTGGCTGTGTTCTACATGAACTACAGAGTGAACTGGTACCTCACCTGTGTGCCCTCTTCAGTCACAGCCTCACCTCAGGCTTTGTCCCTATCAAATGGAGCACTGCTACAGTCATCCCTTTCCACAAAGGAGGAACGGCTACTTACCCTGAGAACTATCGCCCCATTAACCCGACAAGTCTGATATGCAAAGCTATGGAACGCATCATCATGGACCTAATAAACAAGGATAAAGGGAATATCCAAACTCTGGATCCCACACAGTTTAGTTTTGTGAAGGGTAAATCATGCCTGCTCAACTTGGTCGACTTCTTTGACTCAGTCATCAGAGCTGTGGATGAAGGCAAGGTGGTTCATACAGCCTACCTTGATCTGGCCAAGGCATTTGATACCATTCCCCATTCAGGAATCATAGAAAAACTCAATAAGGTAGACATCAACCCTATATCACTAGGTGGGTTGCAAACTGGCTCACAGATAGAGCCCACAGTGTGAAAGCAGTGGACTCCAAGTCAGACTGCCGACCAGGCACGAGTGGAGTCTGACAGGGTTCGGTCCTGGGTCCTCTCTTGTTTGGTATATACTTCTCTGAAGTCCAGAACAACATAAAGGGTCTCTAGCTGACAAAATTTTCTGATGATTGCAAGTTGGGAGCTATTATTAACTCCCCAAGTGATGTTGACATCCTACAGAAAGGCCTCACTGAGACCAACATCTGGTGTCAGAACCATGGCCTTAAGGTCAATGCCAAAAAAATGTGTCATCATCCCCTTTGGGAAAAACCTATTTCCCATGAATTACCATATCGATGGTAGTCCACTGAACACAGAAGGTGTTATAAGAGATCTGGGAACACAGGTTGACAGAAGCCTCTCTTTTGACCACCACATTGCCACTATGGTCAGAAAGTCCTTCTATGTGGCACATCTCATTACTAAGGGTTTTGCATCCAGGAAGAAAGAGGTCATTGTCTCCCTCTAATCTTCCCTCATTAGGCCAATCATCAAGTACAATGTCCCATTTGGCATGTACCTCACTAGACACCTGCAACAACCAGAGAGGCCGCAAAAGTACCTCACAAAGAGGATCCTAGGCCTTAAACACTTGTCCTATATGGGCAGACTCAAAAAACTCCAACTATTCTCTGTCTCATACCACCTACTTGGAGGCAATCTCTGCTTGACATACAAAGCCATGCCTGATCCAGCTCTGTTAGAAATGCTACATCTAAAGAAATCCCAATCCCTCAGCATCATGCACTCCAGTGACCTCAACCTCATTACCACAATCAGCAGAACATGTTGGAGGGACAGGTACATAACCCAGAGACTGGCCCTCTTCAAGAGAAACCTTGATGAGTGGATGGGAAATAAAAATTCACCCCCAGGGATCACTACAGTGGCTCTACTCGACAGAGGCACTGGGAACCAAGGTTGGGTGGCATAATGTCAGGGTAATCCTACAGGCTGGGTTTGTAAGGGCTCCAGGGCCATTAGCCTAGTACACACCTATGAATCTATAAAATAGCTAGCCCTCTTTATTTTACCAGAAACCACTTTGTAAGAAGGATGAATAACCCTGAATTAAACCCCGAGCTAGACCCAGTAAACGTGTTCTGTCTAAGAATTTGGAGGAGGAATTGATACATGTTTAGTTTTCTACTTCTTTTTGACATGAAAATGCAGGCCAGTAAAAGTGTTATTAATTGCATCTGCAGCTTCCACAGGGTTGAGTACAATATTATGACTAAACAGGGAAGCCCTCCCTCCCTGTTCTTCTTCCAGAACCAAAAAGAGTGGCTCTCCATTGCCCACTGAGGGGACCTCAAAAGCCACAGAAGGCGTGGCTAACCCCCAGTCCATAGTGGCTGTAGGTGCTACACGAGAGGGAACCGGGGAAAAATACGAGTGGTATGAGGAACAAGGTATGGCCAATGTATAGTCCCCTGGGCTGAGGCAAACTGCTAACCTGATGTGGCAAAGGCTGTTTGCTTAATTTTTGTGGCTGGAAGAAGGACTGACCGCAGGAATGGTAGTTTGTTTCACAGTGAAGCCGAAATTAGTGCCTCTTTCCTGGAGAAAACAGCAAATTAAAAGCCTTCAAAATTCACTTTTTTCACATAAAAATGCAGTACAAAGCACTTTAAAACATTTTATCAGCCTCCAAAAGTAAAATAAACAGTTTCACTACAGAAAAAATATGTTTTTCAATTATTTTAAACAACTGACACTTCCATTTAAAATGAAAGTTAAGACTCAGACAGTCTGTTCATAGGTTCAAAGATGTTTACTAGGCTAACAACCACAAGGCGTTTTTAAGCCTAGCCATGCATCTCCAATCTCTGATGAGTTCTGATACCCTTGATAAGTGTAAGCATGAGCCTGGGAGATGAACCATTTACAGGTTACCTGTTTGCATCAGAGACATAGGTGCCAAACCAGGGATGAATTTCTGGTTTCCCATCCAATTGTCCAAGTTGCACTTGAATTGGATTAGGGAGGAACTCTGCTTCACATGGATAGGGAATCTGTTCCATAGATGGGGGTAGTCTCTGGGATATACAGCTATCACTCCAGAAGGTCCTAGATCGCCCCTCAAAAGCCTGTAGGAGACAGAATACAGGGATAGGGCCTTGAGGCGGTCTGCATAGGACATATTACATATGCCCTGTATTCTTTTAGTGAGGAACCTCTGTGGACATTTCAGTTTTTGGATATGCCTGGTTAGGTACATACCAAATGGGGCACTGTACTCGATAGGTTCAATGAATGCCGAATACAGTGGAACAATGACTTCCTTGGACTTAGATGCCATACCTTTATTTATAAGTTGCGCAGTATAGAATGATTTCCTCACCACTGTAGACACGTGATGATCAAAGTCTAAATTACTATCTATGTGTGTCCCTAAGTCCTTGACTACTGGGTCAGCTCTAAGGAGTGTATTCTAAATATGATAATTACCAGGGATGGATGACTTCCGATAGGATACTATTATGCATTTCTTGGCATTTAGTTTTAGTCCATGACTCTGACACCAGTTGTTTGCCTGTGTTAGCTCCTCCTGGAAAACATTTGTGTCAGTGTGGGATTCAATGACAGTTCTTAATTTGCAATCATCTGCAAATTTAGTCAACCAGAGACCACTGACATTGGTCTTGATTTCTGAGAAGTAAATGCCAAAAAGGAGCGGTCCAAAGACTAATCCCTGAGGGACTCCGCTTGTGACTGGCCTCTTTGTAGAGGTGGACTCCCCAGTTCTAAATTCCTGGGTCCTGTCTGTGAACTAGTTGACTATTCAGCAGGTGACAGACGGGTTTGCACCTAACCTCTTGAGTTTGTCAACAATGTCCAAGTGGGGTATTGTGTCAAATGCCTTGGCCAGAGGTCAAGGTAGGCAGTGTGAATGATTTTGCCCTCATCCATTGCATTAGTGACTTTCTCAAAGAAGTCTACCAGGTTGAGTAGACATGATCTGCCCTTGTCGAAATCAAACTGGGTTGGGACCAGTGTCTGGAGGTTTAGGGTTGGGTCCAGTGTCTGGAGGTTTACTATATCTCTGTTGATCATCTGCATGATAATTCTTTCCATGGCTTTACATATAAGACTAGTGAGACTTATGGGTCTGTAGTTTCCAGGGTCTGTAGATGGCCCACCTTTGTGCAGAGGGATGACTGATGCCTTTCTCTATTCGTGAGGCATGAAGCCTGTTTGGAGGCTATAGTTAAATAGTAATTCCAGAGGCCCTGATAGGTCATATTTCATGTTATTTAAAAAGCATCCTTGGATATTGTCTGGGCCCATTGATGCAATGTTCTTAGTCTGGTCTTAGAGAGAGCATTAAGGACCCATTTCCTATTGATAGTCAGGGGGAGTTATATTTGATGATATTTCCTGAGGGAAGGTTGAGGGGGAGAGAGGAGTAAAGTTGGAGCTGAATTTATCAGCCAGGGGGTTTGCTCTCTCTTTTGGCTCAATATAGGTGGCTGCATTTACAATGATCACTGCACACAATTGTGCATTGCCTTTGAGGTTGCGGACATAGCTAAAGAATGCTTTGTGGTTGTCCTTGGCCTGGGAGGCCAAACACCTCAAGTTTGGCTTTGGTAGACTTTGTTTGCTCTCTGAGTTGTTTGTTTAGTTGATAAGAGTGCTTTTATCCTGCTGGATGTTGCACCTCCTAATTTTTGCCATGATTTTCTTCCTCCTGTTATACAGCTGACTGATTTTGTGATTCTACCAGGGTGGCTTGTTTTTTTTTAGTTCTGTACTTCTTCCTGGTGGGAACAGCTGCCGCTCTGCAGCTATTAACATGCTTGTACAGGGTTTCTGTGAACAGTTCTACATAGGCAGAAGGGTTCACAGGGTTTATAGGAACTTGAAATTTTGCCATGTTCTCACTTAATAGCAGGAGGTTTGCCTTAGAATAGTTCCTAAATATTCCAGGTTTAGCTGGGGGTCCAGGTTTTATTTTTACTTCAAAGGAAACTATTTTGTGGCATTATAGTAGGGGGTGTGCAGCAGTCTCCCATATTAGTGAGGATTAGAGGATTAGAGGATTAGATCCAGTATGGTTGCACCCCTGGTTGGTGTATTGACTATCTGGTCCAGGGAGTTTGTGTTTACAAAATCCAGGAATCTCTGTGCCTGTGTGTTTGGTGTCATATAGGATTCCCAGTTAATAGTGGGGTAATTAAAGTCACCCATGAATATGGTATTGGGTTGGATGGCTAGTGTTTTAATAAGTTTACGTACATGGTATGGATTTCCTGGGCTCATAGAGGGGGACCTATAGCTTGCATGGAAGTGGTATTGGATTTTACCTATGGTGGTTTGAACATGGAGCAACTCAAGTGCATTGTCCTGTTTGACCAACCTTGAAGAATATTTATTTTTGATGTAAATAGAGACACCTCCACCTTTAGTCCCTGCCTGTGAAGTAGCCAGCCTAAATGTGTGGAAGGCATTATAACCTTGCACTGTTGGCGCGCTCTCCGTGGCTTTATCACACAGACATCAGCATTCTTTAGGGTAAACAGAGTTTCTAGGGCGTGGAGTTTTTTGTTTAGACTTCTAGTATTGAGCAATAATACCTTTAGATTTTCTTGGTTTTGATTTGCTATATTGGCAATAACTCATTCCCTCCAGTACGGCTCTTTGAGTGTGTACCTTTAACTCCCAGTGGGTGTGGCTTGAGTTTTTAAAAATGAAGTTATCACGTTACAGTTCTAACAAACACTCATTGACAGAGGTGAAATATCTATACATTTCTGTTTGCCATCATGTATGCTTCAAGATAAAATATTCTGACACCTTGCATGTAGCATAGTTTTACTAATGCAAATATAAACAAGCAATATGTGACACCTAAAGCCGCAGTAAGAGGTAACTGCAGAAAGACCTGGAGGTGCACACAGCTGAAATGAGTTAAACATGCCTTCCAAGATTAAAAGTAACTTTCCTAAACAGGAATTGCTATAATATAGAAGGTTTTTCCTCAAAGGGAAATTATCTGCTCAAAGGAACAGCACAAGCTAAGTGTTCATCCCTGACAGTCTGCAGAGGAGCTTACTCTTCAGTGGCAGTAAGGCGCTGATGGGCTTGGTACCCAAACCTGTCTTTTTAGTCAGCTCAGCATGAGCTGACTTAACAGTTAGGGTACATGAAGGTGCCCTGAAGCTTTGGAAGCTGTTCAACTGTTATATCCTTGACAAGATATAGCCCATATAGCTAAGGCTACTGCAGCAGAGATCAGCATGATAAAAACCTAAGAAGAATCAGAAAACATCAGCAAACTACGTTTAAAAAATCAAGAGATGGTGTCATAGAACCTCATCAACTGACAGCAAAGTGCTCATATTCACAACCAATTTTAACTTTAGAATCAGGGAATCACTTCATCTTATTCTATACATTGTTACTACAATATAAAATGATAATGAAACAATCTTACTGAAATTCTTCATTTACATATCAAACATAAGAAGGAAGCCATTTTATAAGGACAACAGATCATTCCAAGATGTATATTATAAGAAACAAATACTTTGAGAGTAGGTGTGCTCTGTTTTTATCTAATGCATCATAGCTGCATTCATACCTTTGCTATTAACTGGTCATATATGTATATTAAAAATTCATATTGTGCCCTTACCTTCTGATCCCTTATCATGTGCACTTTCAAATATGCTGCCAGCTTCTCACGGTTGGAACTATCATACAACCACTCTTGTCTCTCTTTAGGGAGGGCTTTAAATGTGTCATCTGTAGGCCATAGCATTGTGAATGGTTGGTTCACTGTGTCATTCAGCACTGGTAACAAGTCAGCATCCTGTACACATAAAAGCACAGACACAAGTGATAAGGCTAAACATCCCACAGGTCTTGCTATAATTACAGTAGAGAACATGCAACTACTACGTAATTATGATTTTTTTTTATTTTATTTTATCTGTTTGTTAACTAGGTATGTCCACTGGAGAAAGCATCCGTTTTCCAGGGGCAACCCAGGAGCAATGTCTGGTTATATGACTTACTCAGAGTTACATAATAGGCAAATGGAGGTGGAAGGAATCAAACTCTTTACCAAGGACTACAGGAGGCAGCTCATAACAGCTCAGAGCTTTAATCATCTGCTATAACTACCATGTACTATAGTTAACTTTAGTGGTCTTTGCCTTTTTAGAAATTCATAAAGTTTACTAAATTTGCTAAATACATTAGAGCATTCCATCAGTGTTCTGAGGAGTGAGATACTAATTCCTCTGTAAAAGAGCAGAAGCTCAGCCCTGCGGGCATTACGTACCTTTTAGTCATACTGCAGATGACTGCTACCTAGCAACAGTTAACTTATTCAGAGCAAACACCATATTCACTTTCACAATGCATGACACTTAGAGGTGATGGCGTGCAGTATGCTGCTATTTTGACTTGTGACTATCATCAGTCAAAGACATGATTTCAAAGTGCAGTCCCAGGTTTTTGCAAACGTAGTATTCATTCACTGGATACAATATATTTAGTATCATACTTGAAACAAGTTTTACTTTTGTGAGTTTGGGAGAGATTTAAACTCTGATGATCGAGTCTACAGGTGATATGCTCTAGGTTTCGGATAATTATTACCTTAAAACAATAGATCCGATAGTGCAGAACTGTGCATGTACATTTTTCTCTTTATTGTATTTGAAGAATATAATTTTACACATTCTTTCATTTTGTGAGATGCATCAAAAGTGGATTAAATCATTGATGAGTTGTTCTTCTGCTTGCTATTTGAGCTATGGATCTATGTTCTACTACCACTATATTCAAGAAAAAGTGATTTACTGAGATGGTCTCCCTTAATCAACTATATGCAATTTGTTGAAGCACATCAGCAGCTTAAAGGGATGTTCCCCTGACACAATAGGTTTTGGTGACTCCCCCTAGTAAAAGACTTCCAATGGGGTGCAGCCATACCTGTGGATGTATCTGTGCAGAACTGGGGCTATCTGTACATTTCTTCTTGTAGCTGTAGACAGCAGCTCTATTACCTACACAGTTTACAGTTATGCTCAAAATATGGGTCTTGCTGAATTAACTGATTGATACTATTACAAACTCCTCGAAGCTGACAGAATGTGAGTCTAGGAGTAATTGGTGTATAGTATTTGGTCTGATGAAGCAAGCAGCTTTTCCTTATAGCTAGACTCATATTAGGGAAGAGGTTATACTAACACTTTGTATTTAAAAGTATTATTAATGAGATAATTCATGAGAGGCCTGCTGCAAGCAACTTCAGCTTTACTTTGAGAGTGTACAACACTGTATAGAAAACCAGACTTCACAGTGCATATACATACGTATACTTACTATTATAATGAGCACTGTACATGGCACAGCTCTGAACCTCTTGTTGTACTGAGGACACAGCTGGCCAAAATAAGACATGATTTTTCTGTTTCTTTAGACTTCACAGTTCCGAAGGGCAAGCTATAATAAAGTATTTGTGTCAAAGTTTCCTTTCTTAACTGAATTGTTACTATGAATTTTTCATCTTTTAACACCAAGCCTTGCATGCAACTGATCTCATATTTAAGGAAACATAACTTTAAATTTTCATAATGGCAGTTTTCTGTTCTATCCAACCTGTCATGGCCCATTCTCAAAGTATTTTCATCTCTTACTTATTTTTAGTTCACTACTTAAACTCTTTAAGTTTCTTTAGAAGGACAGGCAACTGTGGAATTATTCATTTTATTTCCAGTGCATAACCAAAGAAAATCCAAAAGGAGGAGGCAGAAGTGAAACCAAGATTCTTTTATTCCGCAGCAATGAGCTCTTTCATCCAAATTACATGGACTTCATCAGGGAAACTGCCATTGTACACACTACACTTTAAATACAAGTAACAAGTCACATGTCAAATTAACAAAGAAGCTAGTTAATTAGTGTGCTCTCTCTCTGCAATTTAAAGAGCCCTTTCCAGTTTTTGAAAAACCTATGCACATTGTTAAGTTAAATCATAAAACACAATCAATTTTTTGTATAACCCAAGTTCTTTTTAAGTAAAAATTCTAAAGCACCTATTATTAGTGTGCATAACACACTAAATCTCTCAAAGCCTTAATAATTAAACAATTAGTTGGCAGAATACGACTAAAAGAGTATAAGTACTTGAACAGCAATTCCTACACAGATTGTTTTCTAGCTTTGTAAAATCATGAATAAACCCCCAACCTGTGCTCTAAACAGTACAGCCATGTCCATATACAAAAAAATCACAAGTGTGTATAAATAATATATAAACACATTATAATTCAAGAGAATAATAAGAATAAATATAAAAAAACAGAAAACATAAGCACATAATCTTACCAACAAAGAAATACATCTAGTATAAAACAGGACACACTACATAATGTCACTGTGGTAATGGTTGTTCAAGTCCCTATATAAAGGTTAACCTAGCTACAAATAATTACAAATAATAGACAGATGTCAGCCTCAACAAGCTGGCTAGGGAAACATTCTCATTTAAAACAGATGGTTTCAAGGATTACTTGCATAAAATTAGAACCTGTTAGTAACAGCCTGCATATCATTGCTGGAGTCTTCATGTGTCCTGACAGAGTGCTCTTCAAACTATCTGGAGATATACAGAGCTAATTATATTTTTCAGGCACTTCAGAGTTGTGTACTGTTAATTGTTGCTTGACTAATTTTATATCATTGCTGGCTGACTTCAGAGTTGTGCACTGTTATTTTTGCTTCACTGTATAGTTTTTCAGATCTCTGCTGAAGGTGTTTTTCCCACCTCCCCCTATTTCTCTGTGTCTTAAGTTGGTATAACTGGTTTTACATCCTGTGTGTTATCTATCTCAAGGATTACTTGCATAAAATTAGACCCTGTTAGTAACAGCCTGCATATCATTGCTGGAGCCTTCCTGTGTCCTGACAGAGTGTTCTTCAAACTATCTGGAGATATACAGAGCTGAGTATATTTTTCTGGCACTTCAGAGTTGTGTACTGTTAATTGTTGCTTGACTAATTTTATATCATTGCTGGCTGACTTCAAAGTTGTGCACTGTTATTTTTGCTTCACTGTATAGTTTTTCAGATCTCTGCTGAAGGTGTTTTTTCCCACCTCCCCATATTTCTCTGTGTCTTAAGTTGGTATAACTGGTTTTACATACTGTGTGTTATCTGACTGTCTCAAGGATTACTTGCATATAATTAGACCCTGTCAGTAACAGCCTGCATATCATTGCTGGAGCCTTCCTGTGTCCTGACAGAGTACTCTTCAAACTATCTGGAGATATAAAGAGCTAAGTATATTTTATTGGCACTTCAGAGTTGTGTACTGTTAACTGTTGTTTGACTAATTTTATATCATTGCTGGCTGACTTCAGAGTTGAGCACTGTTATTTTGGCTGACTTCAGAGTTGAGCACTGTTATTTTTGCTTCACTGTATAGTTTTTCAGATCTCTGCTGAAGGAGTTTTTCAGATCTCTGCTGAAGGTGTTGTTTTTTCCCCTACCCACCCTCCTTATTCTGTCTTGTTGTTTAAATTTGGAGGCTTTTAAAGTTGCCCGCCCCCACTGTAGATTTGATCTGGGACACTCCCCCCAGTCCCATCTCTTTACCTCATTCTACATAATAGACTCCTTCTGCACTTGTTTTTAGTCATTTTTAATTGCATTTTTGTAAACTGTTTGGTCTAAATTGCTACATACTCAAGTGTGCTATCTTGCACTACATTTGAATTGTTTTTACTGCTGTTTTAGCTACTTTTCTGTATAAAAAAAAATTTAAATGCATTTTTTAAACTGTGTTTGGTCTAATATTGCTACATACTGAAGTGTGCTAGCTTGCACTGCATGTGAATTGTTTTTACTACTGTTTTTGCTACTTTTCTGTAAAAAAAAAAACAAAAAAAAACTGTAAGCCTGTTTCCTACCTTTCCTGTAACTAGTGTTCCAGATACAGATTTGCTGTATCCAGGACTGTATGTAAGCTTCTGAGCCCCACAAGCCTTTCTGTGTTGGAGGGAAGCCTTCTAGCTTATCAGTGGGAGTGGTATGCACTAGGTAACCTATCTACCACATAAAGAGTGGCTCTGGCCCAGAAATTGTAGTAATTGGCCGTTTGGGCAGTTTTTCCATCTCTCTCAACTTTCTGATTTAAAAGCCCGCATTTGCACTTGTTTCCCCCCTTTCCTATAACTAGTTTAGTCCAGATACAGAGTCTTAGTTTTACCACTTGAATTTGCTTATTCATGCTCAGCACTTGTTCAGAACTTGTAAGCACTAATAAGCTACTAATTACTACAGCACTCAACCTTCCTCATTACCTAGAGGAAAACAGTTTTGGTACTTACTTTCCTCACTTGCTTAGAGAAAAACAGCTCTTGTACTCACTTTCCTCACTTATCTAGAGGAAAATAGTTTTTTATTCAGGCATGCCCAAGGGTCAGCTCCCAGTGTTCACTCCTGTCTATCTGATGAATCTGGGTATCTTGGGGCAATGTAGAAATTGCTTCATGTACACAGACAACCCTCTCCTCCTACCACCCAACACTACAACCTGTGAGAGATGCACTTCTCTAGCCAAACTGGAGGTAAAGCTCTCTCCAACCAAAACTGAACTTGACAATCAAGAGGAGAAGGTAAACACTTGCACCACACCACACTCACCACATATTCTCACTAAATCTACACCACCAGAATCCACCATAGAAACACAATAACATTCACGGAGGCATTCAATAATAATCTGCTCAAGCAACAGAGACCTCCAAAGCAGAAATACAAGTAACCTCCACCCCCCAACACAACCCAAATGACACATAGCCAGCAGACTCAGTGTGTCACTCAACCACAGCCAATAAGGCAAAACAACATACCCAACACACTAGTCATAGGTGACTCTATAGTCAGGCACACTGAAGTCACACTCACCAGACTAAACAAGTAGAAGGTTACTGTCAGCTGCCTGTCGGGTGCCAGGATCCACCACATAACCCACGCACTCAGGTCACTCCACAACAAGTACAAATATGACTCTGTCATTGTCCATGTTGGTGTGAACAGCCTGAGATGTACCTCCCTGGACTACATGAAAAGAGACATGGAGAGCTCTCTGATGTTGTAGCCCAGGCAGGTATGACACTAGCCCTGAGTAGCATTTTGCCATCACCCAGAATGATACCGCAGTTTGTTTGTGTCTTTCAGCTTTTCCCGTTTAGGGGTCGCCACAGCAGAACTCCGGTCCGCTAATGATTGGTAGTGGATTTTTACGTACCGGGTTACCAGCCCTGATGCACAACCTTCAATGAAGGCACGCCAATTCACGCATGCCTCCACACAGAAGATGCTTTAGCTGAGAATCGAATGGGTAGTACAAGGACAAAATGATTGACTTCAACAATTGGCTATACCATTCTAAAGGGATCCAGTATCTGTCTGCCTGGGATGACATGGTTGACAGACCACGATGCTTTGCCAGAGATGGCCTGCACCTGTCACCCCTGGGATTCCGGATACTGGCTAAGGTTCTTGCCGCCCCTATAGTGCCTTTTTAGACAAGGTTCAAATAATGAATTCACCACCGTAACAGGAACAGGCAAGCAAAAACTGAGGGTGATGCTACTCAATGCTAGAAGTCTAAATCTGAAAATGCACTCACTCAAGGAACTCCTTAAAATGGAGAACATCTATATCTGTGCAGTGACTGAGACCTGGTTCAAGGCTCCAGAGAGCACCCCTGCACTACCATGCTATAACTCATACCACACTTTTCGGCCATGTAACCTGGACCGGAATACCAAAGGCAGAGGTGTGTCCATATTCATTAAGGATATCCACACCTCCAGGCTAGTTGCTCAGCATAATGCATCCGAGGTTATTCAAGTGCAACTAACTCTGGGCAAAACTGCAATCCAAATTGTAGCTTGCTACAGATCCCCCACCATGCCCCAGGATTCCCACTTCTCTTTTCTTGATGTATTGGAAAATATTAGGGTTCAACCAAATACCTTAATAATGGGTGATTTCAACTACCCCTCCATTAACTGGGAAAACTACTCATGTACCAACTTCTTCGCTCAAAGCTTTCTGGAATTCATAAACTCCAATGCCCTGGATCAACTTATCCACACGCCCACCAGGGGCAACAATATCCTAGATCTAGTCATTACCAACATGAGTGACCGATGTTCCACACCTGAAGTCAATGCCTCATGGGTCCGATCTGACCATAAGCTAATCACCCTCAATATCCACATCCTGCCCCCCCCATTAAGGAAACCACAGTAAAACATTTCTCCAAAGCCAACTTCATGCTTCTTAAGACAGAAGTGGTGAACTTCATGACACCCATGCAGATGGACAATACAGTTATGACTACTGAATCCTACACAACTGCACTTTATATGCACTTAACACGAGTGCATGGATCATGCTATCCCAAACAGAACCAAGATGCTATCCTCCAAAAAAGGAAGCCAATCTGGTGGTCCCCTGCCATAAACAAATTGTACAACAGAAGGAAGAAACTGTTGCAAAAGAGAGTAAAATCCCATGAGTGGAGGAGTTCCCTGGTCAGCCTTAGTAAGAAGCTGCGATCCCTGATAAAATCCTGCAAAGCTAGTTATGAAAATGAAATTGCCACTGATTCTAAAGACAACCACAAAGCATTCTATAGCTATGTCAAGAATCTCAATGGCAACACTCAGATCTGCTCTGAGTTACAGCACAATGGCACTAAATTATTTATTTATTTATTTTATTTTACATTTGTTGACCGGGAAAATCCGACTGGATACATGTCCATTTTCAGCGGAGGCCCGGGGAGAAAAGCTCCACATTTAACAGTTGGTACATTGTTACATAGATAAAAACTGATATTAAATTAAACAACTATTATAGAATTATAAAAAAAGAGAAGCCAGAGATACGGGCATTAATAGTTACATTCATAAGTACATGATAAAATGAGGGTATTTAGAAGCAGAACAGATATATGAATTGAAGAAAACACTTAGTCATGTATAAAAGATAATACCGGTCTAAGTTGGTTCAGAGGGAAGAGAAATACAAGGGGAAATATGAGGAAAAAAGAAGCTGACATGGTAAGTTCCATGGGATTCATTTGAGAGAAGAGAGGTGAGAGATGAGAGTTACCTCAAGGCAATTAGTCAGGGTGTGAGCATTGGCATATCCAGTGGGACTTAAAATATTGGAATAGACTTTTTTTAAAGTAGGATAGAGAGGTATTGGTGGTAATACTGGTGGGAAGGGAATTCCATATATTGGCAGTGGTGTTAGCAAATAGAGCATCTCCACCTGCATTATTGGATTTGACGTTTTGAATAAGTATTCTGTTTGAGGAGCGTAGGCTATTTAGGTTAGTATAAGGAACGACTAGGCTCTTTAGAGCAGGGGTTTTATCAGGATGGTTAAGTATTTTATATGCCTCAGTAAGTTGAGTCTGCTGAAGGAGGTTAGGGAGTTCTATCCATCCAAGGTCTTTTAGGTTATTACAGTGGTGTGTTCTATGTGGTGTACCATTTGCAAATCTGGCAATGTGATTATATGAGCATGAGAGTTTATTTAGCTCAGTTTTATTCAGCTTAGTGAACATTGGGGATGCATATAGAAGTGTGGATAATAAGTGGGTACGGGCAATAGTTGTTTTTGCCATTGGTGTTAGAAAGGCTTTGATTCTATATAATGATCCTAGTTTCCTGTTGACAGTTTTGATAGTAAGATTAATATGTATGTCATATCTAAGTTTATTGTCTAAGGTAACTCCTAGTAGTTTAGTATGGGGGTCAGGTGTTATAATTGTGCCATTATTTGAGTGTATATTAAAGTCTGTGAAGGGAAGTTTTTCAGTAGGGTGAAAAAGAAGCAGTTTGGTTTTTTTGGGATTAAGAAGTAGCTGTCTTCCTGTTAGCCAGTTTTCAACAGCTGTAAAGCAGGATTGGGTTTTAGCTAATAGATTGTCTAAAGAGGTGTCCGAACAGACTAAGGTCGAATCGTCAGCGTATTGTATACAGGTTGCATCAGGGATGGCTTTATGTAGGTCGTTAATAAAGACTAAGAAAAGAAGTGGTCCCAGTATGGACCCTTGTGGAACACCTATGGTATTTGGTAGGAGATTGGAAAGTTGATTTTGCCAGAGTATTGCTTGTTTCCTATCGGAGAGGTAAGCTTGGAACCAGCCTAAAGTTAGATTGTCAAGCTGTAAAGTTTTTAGAGTATTATGAAGTAGTTGGTGGTTAACCATGTCAAAGGCCTTTGAAAGATCCAGAAAGAGAGCAGATGATATTATTTTGTTATTACGGTTGCGATTTATAGTATCAGTAAAAGAGAGTAGTGCAGTAGTTGTACTGTGGTTGGGTCTAAATCCGTGTTGTGAGTTGGTCAGTAGTTTGTTCTGGATTAGATAGTAAAGTAGTTGTTTATGTATACATTTTTCCATGATTTTGGCAAGAGGGGACATTATGGCTATTGGTCTATAATTTGATAGTTCAGTGGAAGAGCCACCTTTATGAAGAGGTATAACATGGGATGTTTTCCAAATTGTCGGGATGGAAGATTCCAGGATGGTGCGATTTATAAGTATTGATATGGGGTAGGCTATTGCATTTGCGGCTTTCTGTAAGTATTCGGCTGGGAGAAGATCAGCGGAGGGGGTAGTAGGTTTAAGTTTTTGTAGTAAGGATCTTATGCTAGATGTAGGGACAGGTTGTAGAGTGAAAGTGGGTCTAGTTTCTGGAATATGCTCCGTCACAGGACTGTAGTTAGCAGATAGTTGGTTAGCTAAGGCTTGTATAAAACTCGTGAAGAACGAGTTAAAGGTGTTAGCTACTTCTAATGGTGTTTTATCAGATACCATTTCTGGGGTGGGGGTTGAGGACTTGCCTGGGCGCAAGAGGTTAAGACCTGCCCAAAATTTTTGCGGGTTGTTTTGGTGCTTATTTTGTAGTGGGCAGCAGTAACTTTTTTTGTCAGCTAGTATTGATTTTTTTGTGTCATTTCTTAGCTGTTGAAATAGGATGCGGTCTCAGGATAATTTGGTTGCACGCCAAGTTTCCCAGGATTTGTTCCTATTTTTAATTTTAGATTTAGTTTCCTTTGTAAGCCAGGGTGCAACGTTTGCTTTGGTCTTAATTAATCTTTTTGGAGCATGATTATCGAGTATGTCTAGGAAGGTGGTATTAAATCTAGATACTGCTTCTTCAAGGGGGAGATACTTTAAATGGGCCCAATTACAAGATCTGAGTTCTTCTTGGAATTTTGTAGGGTCAAATTGCTTCTTATTTCGAATTGACCTGTACGTGGGAGTGGCAGATAGGCCTATTTTATTTTTTGTTATATATGTGAAGAGGTGATCGCTTAGGTCATTTGGTGCAGTCCCAGACTCGTATGTTTGTGGCTGGCTGTTTATTAGGATCCAGTCTAAAATACTTTCTTTTTGGTTTTCATTCCAGTTCTAGTTGTAGTATTTATAATCTGGGTGAACCCATATAGGTTAATGTGGATGGGGTTGGTCTCTGAAGAGCATAGGTTCCAGTTAATGTTGACGTCACCCATGATAATATACAGACCCAACTGATATTGCCAACATCCTGGCAGATAGGTTCAGTGCTAACTTTACCCCCCCTCTCACCCCCTAAAGGGCCCATCTCTATATCAGAAGAATGCAAAGTTCCTGTAATCACAGCTGCACAGGTAAAAACCACACTCTTCAAAGCCAAGAACACAGCATCCATGGGACCAGACAACATCCCAGGCTGTATTCTACATGAACTACAGAGCAAACTGGGACCCCACCTAAGTACCATGTTCAATCATAGCCTCACCTCAGGCTTTGTGCCTGCTGAATGGGGCACAGTGATGGTTATCCCACTCCACAAGGGGGGGCCACCACAGACCCTAGGAACTACCGCCTCATTAGCCAGATGAGCCTGGTCTGCAAGGCCATGGAATGTATCATCTTGGAACTTATAAACAAAGAAATTGGTAATCTCCAAACTCTGGACCCCACCCAGTTCAGGTTTGTAAAAGGCAGATCATATCTCCTAAACCTGATAGACTTCTTTGAAGCAGTCACCAAAGCCGTAGATGAGGGTAAGGTGGTTAACACAGCCTATCTAGATCTTGCCAAGGCTTTCAACACCACCCCCCACTCTGAAATTATAGATAAACTCACTAAACTAGGTATAAATCCCTATGTCACATGATGGGTTGCCAAATGGATCACTGACAGAACCCACACTGTGAAAGTAGCAGACTCTAAATCCGACTTCAGAGCAGTGACAAGTGGAGTACCACAGGGTTCAGTCCTGGGTCCTCACCTGTTTGGTATCTACTTCTCTGAAGTACAGACTAACACAGAAGGTCTTTGGCTAATGAAGTTCACAGATGACTGCAAACTATGAGCCATAATTGAAACTCCTAATGATGTGGACATCCTACAAAAGGGCCTCACTGAGACAGATGCCTGGTATCAAAGCCATGGCATCAAGCTCAGTGCCAAAAAGTGCATTGTCATCCCCTTTGGTAAAAACTCTGTACCCATGAACTACAACATAGGCGGTAGTATACTTAACACCAAAAGTGTGATAAGAAACCTTGGGACACAGTGGACAGTAGTCTCTCCTTTGATAATCACATTGCCACAGTAGTCAGGAAATCCTTCTATGTGACACACCTCATCACAAAAGGTTTCTCATCCAGAAAAAAAGAGGTCATTGTTCCCCTCTACTCATCACTCATTAGACCTATTATAGAGTACAATGCCCCTTTTGGTATGTACCTCACAAGACATCTACAACAACTGGAAAGGCCGCAGAAATACCTCAGAAAGAGGATTGCCAGCCTCAAACAGATGCCCTACGAAGACTGTCTCAAAGAACTCCAGTTTTACTCTGTCGCATACCGCCTACTCAGAGGTGATCTCTGCCTAACATACAAAGCTATGTCAAACCCAGAGCTGTTGGACATGCTCCACTTAAAGAAATCCCAATTCCTCCGAGCTACATGCTCTAGGGACCTAAACCTTGTCACCACAATAAACAGAACATGCTGGAGGGATAGATTACTGTCCCAGAGGCTCCCCATACTCTGGAATAAACTACCTATCTATATCAAACAAAGCTCCTTATTAGCACTCTTCAAGAAAAATCTTGATGATTGGATGGAAAATAGGAAATTCACCCCAGGGATCACTTCTGTGGCTCTTCTCAACAGTGGCACAGGAAAATAATTTTCTTGGGTGGCAAAAGCCAGGGCACCTTTTGGCTGGGCTTGTATAGGCCCTAGGGCCGATAGCCTAGTACCTACCTATGAACCTATGGTTCTGTGGCATTACATGGAATCTGCCATTTGAGTTCTTTGTACTCTAAATAATCATGACTTGGATGCCCTCTGAAGCCTCGGTCAACATGCTCAATAACACAATATTTAAAATAATGCCTAGGCCATGCTTTAACATGTTTATTAAGCGCATTTTTACACACCCTAAACTGGCTAGAACTCCACAACCACTTAAAGTACCTACAACTTACAACAGCCCACAAACTCATCTTTAAACCAGCAGAATGCCCCCCTCTTGCTAAATCTCTAACACCCTACACACCTACCGCATTCTGAGATCCACAGGCCAAAACCTCCTGCATGTACACAAACCCATCCACCCTACTGGTAAACTACTACTATCCCACACTAAAAAGCCCCCCCCCCAGATGGCCTGCACCTGTCACCCTGGGATTCGGATACTGGCTAAGGTTCTTGCCGCCCCTATAGTGCCTTTTTAGACAAGGTTCAAATAATGAATTCACCACCGTAACAGGAACAGGCAAGCAAAAACTGAGGGTGATGCTACTCAATGCTAGAAGTCTAAATCTGAAAATGCACTCACTCAAGGAACTCCTTAAAATGGAGAACATCTATATCTGTGCAGTGACTGAGACCTGGTTCAAGGCTCCAGAGAGCACCCCTGCACTACCATGCTATAACTCATACCACACTTTTCGGCCATGTAACCTGGACCGGAATACCAAAGGCAGAGGTGTGTCCATATTCATTAAGGATATCCACACCTCCAGGCTAGTTGCTCAGCATAATGCATCCGAGGTTATTCAAGTGCAACTAACTCTGGGCAAAACTGCAATCCAAATTGTAGCTTGCTACAGATCCCCCACCATGCCCCAGGATTCCCACTTCTCTTTTCTTGATGTATTGGAAAATATTAGGGTTCAACCAAATACCTTAATAATGGGTGATTTCAACTACCCCTCCATTAACTGGGAAAACTACTCATGTACCAACTTCTTCGCTCAAAGCTTTCTGGAATTCATAAACTCCAATGCCCTGGATCAACTTATCCACACGCCCACCAGGGGCAACAATATCCTAGATCTAGTCATTACCAACATGAGTGACCGATGTTCCACACCTGAAGTCAATGCCTCATGGGTCCGATCTGACCATAAGCTAATCACCCTCAATATCCACATCCTGCCCCCCCCATTAAGGAAACCACAGTAAAACATTTCTCCAAAGCCAACTTCATGCTTCTTAAGACAGAAGTGGTGAACTTCATGACACCCATGCAGATGGACAATACAGTTATGACTACTGAATCCTACACAACTGCACTTTATATGCACTTAACACGAGTGCATGGATCATGCTATCCCAAACAGAACCAAGATGCTATCCTCCAAAAAAGGAAGCCAATCTGGTGGTCCCCTGCCATAAACAAATTGTACAACAGAAGGAAGAAACTGTTGCAAAAGAGAGTAAAATCCCATGAGTGGAGGAGTTCCCTGGTCAGCCTTAGTAAGAAGCTGCGATCCCTGATAAAATCCTGCAAAGCTAGTTATGAAAATGAAATTGCCACTGATTCTAAAGACAACCACAAAGCATTCTATAGCTATGTCAAGAATCTCAATGGCAACACTCAGATCTGCTCTGAGTTACAGCACAATGGCACTAAATTATTTATTTATTTATTTTATTTTACATTTGTTGACCGGGAAAATCCGACTGGATACATGTCCATTTTCAGCGGAGGCCCGGGGAGAAAAGCTCCACATTTAACAGTTGGTACATTGTTACATAGATAAAACTGATATTAAATTAAACAACTATTATAGAATTATAAAAAAAGAGAAGCCAGAGATACGGGCATTAATAGTTACATTCATAAGTACATGATAAAATGAGGGTATTTAGAAGCAGAACAGATATATGAATTGAAGAAAACACTTAGTCATGTATAAAAGATAATACCGGTCTAAGGTGGTTCAGAGGGAAGAGAAATACAAGGGGAAATATGAGGAAAAAAGAAGCTGACATGGTAAGTTCCATGGGATTCATTTGAGAGAAGAGAGGTGAGAGATGAGAGTTACCTCAAGGCAATTAGTCAGGGTGTGAGCATTGGCATATCCAGTGGGACTTAAAATATTGGAATAGACTTTTTTTAAAGTAGGATAGAGAGGTATTGGTGGTAATACTGGTGGGAAGAATTCCATATATTGGCAGTGGTGTTAGCAAATAGAGCATCTCCACCTGCATTATTGGATTTGACGTTTTGAATAAGTATTCTGTTTGAGGAGCGTAGGCTATTTAGGTTAGTATAAGGAACGACTAGGCTCTTTAGAGCAGGGGTTTTATCAGGATGGTTAAGTATTTTATATGCCTCAGTAAGTTGAGTCTGCTGAAGGAGGTTAGGAGTTCTATCCATCCAAGGTCTTTTAGGTTATTACAGTGGTGTGTTCTATGTGGTGTACCATTTGCAAATCTGGCAATGTGATTATATGAGCATGAGAGTTTATTTAGCTCAGTTTTATTCAGCTTAGTGAACATTGGGGATGCATATAGAAGTGTGGATAATAAGTGGTACGGCAATAGTTGTTTTTGCCATTGGTGTTAGAAAGGCTTTGATTCTATATAATGATCCTAGTTTCCTGTTGACAGTTTTGATAGTAAGATTAATATGTATGTCATATCTAAGTTTATTGTCTATGGTAACTCCTAGTAGTTTAGTATGGGGGTCAGGTGTTATAATTGTGCCATTATTTGAGTGTATATTAAAGTCTGTGAAGGGAAGTTTTTCAGTAGGGTGAAAAAGAAGCAGTTTGGTTTTTTTGGGATTAAGAAGTAGCTGTCTTCCTGTTAGCCAGTTTTCAACAGCTGTAAAGCAGGATTGGGTTTTAGCTAATAGATTGTCTAAAGAGGTGTCCGAACAGACTAAGGTCGAATTGTCAGCGTATTGTATACAGGTTGTATCAGGGATGGCTTTATGTAGGTCGTTAATAAAGACTGAGAAAAGAAGTGGTCCCAGTATGGATCCTTGTGGAACACCTATGGTATTTGGTAGGAGATTGGAAAGTTGATTTTGCCAGAGTATTGCTTGTTTCCTATCAGAGAGGTATGCTTGGAACCAGCCTAAAGTTAGATTGTCAAGCTGTAAAGTTTTTAGAGTATTATGAAGTAGTTGGTGGTTAACCATGTCAAAGGCCTTTGAAAGATCCAGAAAGAGAGCAGATGATATTATTTTGTTATTACGGTTGCGATTTATAGTATCAGTAAAAGAGAGTAGTGCAGTAGTTGTACTGTGGTTGGGTCTAAATCCGTGTTGTGAGTTGGTCAGTAGTTTGTTCTGGATTAGATAGTAAAGTAGTTGTTTATGTATACATTTTTCCATGATTTTGGCAAGAGGGGACATTATGGCTATTGGTCTATAATTTGATAGTTCAGTGGAAGAGCCACCTTTATGAAGAGGTATAACATGGGATGTTTTCCAAATTGTCGGGATGGAAGATTCCAGGATGGTGCGATTTATAAGTATTGATATGGGGTAGGCTATTGCATTTGCGGCTTTCTGTAAGTATTCGGCTGGGAGAAGGTCAGCGGAGGGGGTAGTAGGTTTAAGTTTTTGTAGTAAGGATCTTATGCTAGATGTAGGGACAGGTTGTAGAGTGAAAGTGGGTCTAGTTTCTGGAATATGCTCCGTCACAGGACTGTAGTTAGCAGATAGTTGGTTAGCTAAGGTTTGTATAGTACTCGTGAAGAATGAGTTAAAGGTGTTAGCTACTTCTAATGGTGTTTTATCAGATAACATTTCTGGGGTGGGAGTTGAGGACTTGCCTGGGCGTAAGAGGTTATTAAGACCTGCCCAAAATTTTATGAGTTGTTTTGGTGTTTATTTTGTAGTTGGCAGTAGTAACTTTTTTTGTCAGCTAGTATTGATTTTTTTGTGTCATTTCTTAGCTGTTGAAATAGGATGCGGTCTCGGGATAATTTGGTTGCACGCCAAGTTTCCCAGGATTTGTTCCTATTTTTAATTTTAGATTTAGTTTCCTTTGTAAGCCAGGGTGCAATGTTTGCTTTGGTCTTAATTAATCTTTTTGGAGCATGATTATCGAGTATGTCTAGGAAGGTGGTATTAAATCTAGATACTGCTTCTTCAAGGGGGAGATACTTTAGTGGGGCCCAATTACAAGATCTGAGTTCTTCTTGGAATTTTGTAAGGTCAAATTGCTTCTTATTTCTAATTGACCTGTACGTGGGAGTGGTAGATAGGCCTGTTTTATTTTTTGTTATGTATGTGATGAGGTGATCGCTTAGGTCATTTGGTGCAGTCCCAGACTCATATGTTTGTGGCTGGCTGTTTATTAGGATCCAGTCTAAAATACTTTCTTTTTGGTTTTCATTTCCAGTTCTAGTTGTAGTATTTATAATCTGGGTGAACCCATATAGGTTAATGTGGATGGGGTTGGTCTCTGAAGAGCATAGGTTCCAGTCAATGTTGACGTCACCCATGATAATATACAGACCCAACTGATATTGCCAACATGCTGGCAGATAGGTTCAGTGCTAACTTTAGCCCTCTCACCCCGTAAAGGGCCCATCTCTATATCAGAAGAATGCAAAGTTCCTGTAATCACAGCTGCACAGGTAAAAACCACACTCTTCAAAGCCAAGAACACAGCATCCATGGGACCAGACAACATCCCAGGCTGTATTCTACATGAACTACAGAGCAAACTGGGACCCCACCTAAGTACCATGTTCAATCATAGCCTCACCTCAGGCTTTGTGCCTGCTGAATGGGGCACAGTGATGGTTATCCCACTCCACAAGGGGGGGCCACCACAGACCCTAGGAACTACCGCCTCATTAGCCAGATGAGCCTGGTCTGCAAGGCCATGGAATGTATCATCTTGGAACTTATAAACAAAGAAATTGGTAATCTCCAAACTCTGGACCCCACCCAGTTCAGGTTTGTAAAAGGCAGATCATATCTCCTAAACCTGATAGACTTCTTTGAAGCAGTCACCAAAGCCGTAGATGAGGGTAAGGTGGTTAACACAGCCTATCTAGATCTTGCCAAGGCTTTCAACACCACCCCCACTCTGAAATTATAGATAAACTCACTAAACTAGGTATAATCCCTATGTCACATGATGGGTTGCCAAATGGATCACTGACAGAACCCACACTGTGAAAGTAGCAGACTCTAAATCCGACTTCAGAGCAGTGACAAGTGGAGTACCACAGGGTTCAGTCCTGGGTCCTCACCTGTTTGGTATCTACTTCTCTGAAGTACAGACTAACACAGAAGGTCTTTGGCTAATGAAGTTCACAGATGACTGCAAACTATGAGCCATAATTGAAACTCCTAATGATGTGGACATCCTACAAAAGGGCCTCACTGAGACAGATGCCTGGTATCAAAGCCATGGCATCAAGCTCAGTGCCAAAAAGTGCATTGTCATCCCCTTTGGTAAAAACTCTGTACCCATGAACTACAACATAGGCGGTAGTATACTTAACACCAAAAGTGTGATAAGAAACCTTGGGACACAGTGGACAGTAGTCTCTCCTTTGATAATCACATTGCCACAGTAGTCAGGAAATCCTTCTATGTGACACACCTCATCACAAAAGGTTTCTCATCCAGAAAAAAGGTCATTGTTCCCTCTACTCATCACTCATTAGACCTATTATAGAGTACAATGCCCCTTTTGGTATGTACCTCACAAGACATCTACAACAACTGGAAAGGCCGCAGAAATACCTCAGAAAGAGGATTGCCAGCCTCAAACAGATGCCCTAAGACTGTCTCAAAGAACTCCAGTTTTACTCTGTGGCATACCGCCTACTCAGAGGTGATCTCTGCCTAACATACAAAGCTATGTCAAACCCAGAGCTGTTGGACATGCTCCACTTAAAGAAATCCCAATTCCTCCGAGCTACATGCTCTAGGGACCTAAACCTTGTCACCACAATAAACAGAACATGCTGGAGGGATAGATTACTGTCCCAGAGGCTCCCCATACTCTGGAATAAACTACCTATCTATATCAAACAAAGCTCCTTATTAGCACTCTTCAAGAAAAATCTTGATGATTGGATGGAAAATAGGAAATTCACCCCAGGGATCACTTCTGTGGCTCTTCTCAACAGTGGCACAGGAAAATAATTTTCTTGGGTGGCAAAAGCCAGGGCACCTTTTTGGCTGGGCTTGTATAGGCCCTAGGGCCGATAGCCTAGTACCTACCTATGAACCTATGGTTCTGTGGCATTACATGGAATCTGCCATTTGAGTTCTTTGTACTCTAAATAATCATGACTTGGATGCCCTCTGAAGCCTCGGTCAACATGCTCAATAACACAATATTTAAAATAATGCCTAGGCCATGCTTTAACATGTTTATTAAGCGCATTTTTACACACCCTAAACTGGCTAGAACTCCACAACCACTTAAAGTACCTACAACTTACAACAGCCCACAAACTCATCTTTAAACCAGCAGAATGCCCCCCTCTTGCTAAATCTCTAACACCCTACACACCTACCCGTACCCTGAGATCCACAGGCCAAAACCTCCTGCATGTACACAAACCCATCCACCCTACTGGTAAACTACTACTATCCCACACTATAGCCAAACTATGGAACAATCTCCCCACACCACTACGTAATATACCTAACCACAACAATTTCAAATCCATGCTTCTCTCCTCCAAATGGGAATGTCCTTCACATGCTCCCACCTAAAACTCCCACACTACTAACTCCACACCTAAATCATCATTTCTTTGCCTACTTTAACTTAATTCAGAGATCTTGCTTAGAACACCTTTTCATAAATCTTTTGCATGCATGCCTCTGGCCTACCTTACTCATATTCTCAAACTTTGATTGTTTGTTTTTCTTATCCATTGTACCCATAATATTGTTTTCCTCTGTAATATTGTTAATTTGTCTCTATTCGTATGTATTTGTATGTCTGTTTGGGGCTTTTCCCCTCGGGTCTCCACTGAAAAAGGGTAATTCTTACCCAGCTGGATCAACCCGGTTAACAAATGCAAATAAATAAATAAATAAATAAAATAAATAATTTTATTCTTCCTGTCTATGTATATCATAATGGTGCTAGTAAATTCTATTCTTAAATGCTGTCTTGGTTTTCCTATGTAATAACTATCACTTAACTGGCACGTTGTCATGTATACCACTCCCTTTGAATATCTTTTTGTTAACCTAACATAACCCAGTCCTGGTATCTTGAATCTCTCCCCTTCTGCTATAAATTTACACTGAGAACAGTTTCCACACTTTACCATACATCTTTGTCTTTTTTCCCCTCGTGGGTAAGTTCTAATAATTTCTTAAAGCTGATGGCTTTTTTATAAATGATACAAGGCTAGTCACCTACAATATTTAAATATTCTTGATCAACTTTGAATAAATTCCAGTTTCTCCTCACAATACCCTGTATCTCATTAAACTGTAAATTATAAGGAAGGATCAAGGAACTTTGAAATTGTTCATTTGGTTCCTATAGTTTTAACTGTTGCCAAACAGGAGTAAATTCTGCACCAGTCTCAAGTAACTGTTTGTACTTGCCATGCTCCCTCATTTTAGACACTTTAGAAACAATGTTCTGTACAAACGATTCTAGGTAACCCCTCTTCTTTAACATAACTTGAAGTTTTTCACGTTCTTTTGCATAAACCTGGTCATCTGTGACCATTCTTGCCACCTTAACATACTGTCCGTTCACAAGGGATTTCTTTTGGCGTGTAGGAGACAACTCTCATAATGAAGGAGGGAATTCGAGTTTGATGTTGTATTGCTGCAGTAAGATGGATTACTGACTGCATAGTAATAAATCAGAATATTAGTCATTGCACCCTGGTGTGATTGCATGATCTGATGATGGATTACTGCAGTATACATTTCTTTCAATAAGGATCAACATTACTTTACTGTGGGAGTTGATGTTTCAATACAACAGTCTTCTTCTTCTCTTTCGGCTGTTCCCGTTAGGGGTCGCCACAGCGGATCATCTGTTTCCATTTCTTCCTGTCCTCTGCATATTGCTCTGTCACACTAACCACCTACATGTCTTTTCTCACCACATCCATAAACCTTATCTTAGGCCTTTCTCTTTTCCTCTTACCTGGCAGCTCCAATCTTAGCATCCGTTTCCCAATATACCCAGCATCCCTCCTCAGCACACGTCCAAACCAATGCAATCTCACCTCTCTAACGTTGTCTCCAAACCGTCCAACCTGAGCTGACCCTCTAATATACTGATTCCTAATCCTGTCCATCCTCGTCACACCCAGTGCAAATCTTAACATCTTTAACTCTGCCACTTCCAGCTCTGACTCCTGCATTTTTGTCTATGCCACCCTCTCCAACCCATACAATATAGCTGGTCTCACTACCCTCTTGTAGACCTTCCCTTTTACTCTTACTGGTACCCGTCTGTCACATATCACTCATGACGCTCTTCTCCACCCATTCTACCCTGCCTGTACTCTCTTCTTCACCTCTCTTCCACACTCACCATTACTCTGAACTGTTGATCCCATGTAATTAAACTCATCCACCTTCGCCAACTCTACTCCCTGCATCCTCACCATTCCTCTATCCTCCCTCTCATTCACACACACATATTCTGTCTTAGCCCTGCTGACCTTCATTCCTCTCCTCTCTAGAGCATATCTCCACCTCCCCAGGGTCTCCTCAACCTGGTCCCTACTCTCACTACAGAACACAATGTCATCTGCAAACATCATAGTCCATGGGGCCTCCTGTCTGATCTCGTCTGTCAACCTGTCCATCACCATTACAAATAAGAAAGGGCTCAGAGCTGATCCTTGATGTAATCCCACCTCCACCTTAAATGCATCTGTCACTCCCATTGAAGATTGACTACTGTCACACTACCCTCGTACATATCCTGTACCACTCTTACATAGTTCTCGGCCACTCCTGACTTCCTCATACAATACCACAATTCCTCTCTAGGCACCCTATCATATGCTTTATCCAAGTCAACAAAAACACAATGCAACTCCTTCTGATCTTCTCTATATTTCTCAATCAACACTCTCAGAGCAAACATCACATCTGTAGTGCTCTTTCCTGGCATGGAACCATACTGCTGATCATTAATCATCACCTCCCTTCTTAACCTAGCTTCCACTACTCTTTCCCATAACTAAAAGCTGTGACTGATCAGTTTTATCCCTCTGTAGTTACTACAGCTCTGCACATCACCCTTATTCTTAAAAATAGGTACCAAAATACTTTTTCTCCACTGCTCAGGCATCCTCTGACTTTCCAAAATTTCATTAACAATCTGGTTAAAAACTCCACTGCCATTTCTCCTAAGCACCTCCATGCTTCCACTGGTATGTCATCTGGACCAACAGCCTTTCCATTTTTCATCCTCTTCATAGCTGTCTGTACTTCCTCCTTGCTAATCTGTTTCACTTCCTGATTCACTATCCCCACATCATCCAACCTTCATTCATTAGCCCCTCAAAGTACTCTTTCCATCTGCTCAACACACTCTCCTCGCTTGTGAGTACATTTCCCTCACTATCCTTTATCACCCTTACCTGCTGCACATCTTTCCCAGCTCGGTCCCCCTGTCTAGCGAATCGGTACAGGTCCTTTTCTCTCTCTCTCTTTAGTGTCCAACCTTTCATACAACTCTCCATATGCCTTATCCTTAGCCTTCGCCACCTCTCTCTTTGCCAAGCTCCTCATCTCCTTATATGCCCATCTACTTTCTTCATCTCTCTGACAATCCCACTTCTTCTCCAGCCTCTTCCTCTGTATACTCTCCTGTACTTCCTCATTCCACCACCAGGTCTCCTTGTCCTCCTTCCTCTGTCCAGATGTCACACCAAGCACCTTTCTAGCTGTCTCCCTTACCATCTCTGCTGTAGTTACCCAGGTATTTGGTAGCTCTTCCCTGCCCCCCAGTGCCTGTTTTAACTCTTCCCTGAACACCACCTCACAATCGCCCTTTTTCAACTTCCATCATTTGATCCTTGGCACTGCTCTCACACTTGTCCTCCTCTTCTTGATCACCAATGTCATCCTACAGACCACCATTCTATGCTGCCTAATATGTTATATGCCTATATGTTGTATGTTTCAATACAACAGTGAATAATAATATAAGTTAACAGCATTTTGTTGATATGAATGAAAGTATCTGAAAGCTCCATGTTGTGTTTATTTGTTGTTATTTGTTAAGTGGGATAATCTGATTGGGCTGAAACACCTTTTTTAGAGATGAAACACCTTTTTAGAGCTCCAAGTACAGGTTTCAAAATTTTGGTTACAAAAAAAATAATAATAAAAAAATTAAAATTAAAAAAAATGAAAAATATTACTTTTTGCAGGGGAAAATCCCCCTGTGCTCCCCCACACTCAAATGCTAAATATGTATACTAACTTCAAGATTGCACAATATCATTAAAAGGGTATATACCCCAACCCTGAGTATTATACAATCTTGCATACCTGCTGACCTTTCGATTAAACAAATGTCAACCAAACAAACTTTATATCAAGCACAGTCCACCCATACTTACAGACACACACACACACACACACACACACACACACACACACACACACACACACACACACACACACACACACACACACACACTCACCTCTCCATCTATACACACACACACACATATATATATATATATATATATATATATAGAGAGAGAGAGAGAGGGAGAGAGAAACAGAGAGAATGTAACCAAGTACCAAGGAAATGTAGTTTTCCTGCTTCAACTGTACTGCACACTTTCCTTAAGGAAGAACACATCAACAAAAACATGGCTTTTCTAACTCACAACTCATGCTCAGCCCAAAAAAGACCAAACTACTACTTTATTCCCAAGACCCTCTCTCATGAAAAAACAAAATTTAAAGTCCTCTCTCTTTATGACACAACCACTGAAGTCACTTCTCATTGCAAATTATTAGGGGTGATAGTGAATGATAATCTTACATGCAACCTGCATATAGAAAATAAGAAAAACTTATCAACAACTAGGGATGCTTTACAGAGCCAAAAACGTTCTCACTGATGCAATTAAATCTTCACTTGCCACTAATTATCTCCTCCCCACTCTTGTTTATGGTGCTCCCATCCTTACTATCCACTTCACAAAAAATTAAAACTTGAACAATGCTATAACAAAGTTGCTAAATCTGGAGCACATACCCCTTTCAGAACCCATTACTCTATAGCAGTGAAAAGCCTAAATTGGTTAGAACTGCCACATCAACTAACATATACACAGCTTCTTACCACCTATAAAATTATCCAGCATCCATCTGCCTGTCTAGTACTAAAAACCATTCTACACAACTATGTTCCCAGTTGCTCATTGTGATCCAGTGACTAAAAACTTCTGCCTACAAATCTGCTCGGCATTCCTGGTTCTTGTACATGGCTGCTAAGGCCTGGAACTCCTTACATCTATTGGTCAGGTCTATACCTTCCCTCCCATCTTTCAAACTCACTCTGAAAAACTTCTTAGCTAAAATCTCGCTCTATTCTTGCTCAAAACCAGGATAAACTATATCCCTAAATGTGAACAAGTACCTTTTCATTTCTTATACCTCCTTACTCTCCCTTCTTCAATTACTTCCTCAGTGTTATCAAATTCTCTTCCCTGACTTTCTCTCTAAATATACCATAAGCCTGTTTTCCCTCACTTCATATTGCAATTCCTATTTGTATTAGATAAACTTACCTTTAATTTATCTACAAGCTGTCTAAAATGTATCTAAATATAAAATGATTGTCATATACCTTGGATTGATTCTTAACCAATGTTTTTATATTATGTCTAATATACTATAATTGTTTGAACTGCAGATTTTTTGCTTTAGTTTTGAAGATTCTAAAAATTATTGTTCTTAAAATGTTTTGCAATAATTTGGAGCTTTTCTTCCCAGACCTCTGCTGAAAATGGGCTTCTACCCAGTAGGACTTCCCCAGTAATCACGTGTCAACAAATAAATAAATAAATATTTATAGCATGAACTACCATGCTGGTACATGCTAGCATAGTGAGAGCTGAAGAAGCCCCTTACTTTATTAACAGAAAACATCTTCAAAAAATAAGGCAAAAACATTTGTATTTTAAATAAACGATACCTAGATATTTTATTTCATAAATCAAATCTGGCTCTAGAAAGACTAAAAATGATTTCCTAATCATTATCTCACAAATATATGCATAATTTATTAAGAAGAGTTAAACTGCAATCATAAATTTATAATATGTTAAAAGTAAAACATGACGGGAAAAAGAAAATCTCCACAGATATTGGTGATGTTCTTGATGTTTTCAAATGTCCTTATACTTCGCAGAATCAAAACTCTAATCTAGATGTTAAAACTTCAAAAATTAGATCGAAATTTTCTTAACGTTAAGAAATTTTTGTCAAAATTAAAAGGTGACATACAAACAAATCTCTTATAAAGAAATTATTGATACAGTTAAAAAATCTAAACCTAATAAAGCTCCAGGTACAGATGGTATATTAATGGAAATTTATAAACTTCTTTCTCCAGCTATCATTTTTCATAAAACATTAATTGAGATTCAGTCTCAAAGGATCATTCCGCCTTCTTGGAAATACTCAGTTGTTCCTACTTTAAAAGAAAATAAAAATTCCCAATTATGCTCTTCTTATGACCTATTTCACTCTTTAATAATGATTATAAACTATTCATGTCTATCATTACTAATAGGTGAAAAGAACCTATCAACCAAGTAAAAAACTCTGATCAAACATGCTTTATTTATCAAACACATAGTCATAACAATATTAAATGTATATTAGCTATTGCAGAGTTTTTGAATAACAGAAATGAAGAAGCTTTATTAATTAGTTTAGATATTAAAAAAGCTTTTGATTCTTTGAATTCGATTTTTTATTTAAAAATTTAGATATGCCTGATTTTTCTGAAAGTTCTATTATTCTCTTAAAGAACATTAATAAAAATAACATTGCTTTTGTTAAGATTGGTCTCTTCACTTCAGAACATATTCCTTTAACTACAGGTACTAAACAGGACTCTCTTCTCTCTCCAATTCTCTTTGCTTTCGATATAGAAATCGTTGTTATTTTAATACATACAAATTAAAATACTCTTGGCATAGATATTTTTAAACAATACTCATCTAAAATGATGTCACTTGCAGATGATATCTTATTAACTCTCCTTAACTCAAGATCTTATCTTACTGCACTAGAATCTACAAAACAATTAGTTAAATCCATTTATGATCTCCACTTTAATAAAACTAAATCAAAACAGATAATATTGAATAAAAAGTAAAAAGTTCAGATTCCAAAGAATCATATTACTGGTGTTCAAATGTCCTCATTTGAATATCTGGGTATTACTCTATTGAAATCTATTGATGAAATAATTACAGTTAATTATGATAACATCAGAAGTATAATTACTATTCTTATTTCTAAATGGAATAAACTCTTCATTTCTTTTGAAGATAGACTCCAGTTAATAAACATGATTTTTGGGGACCAAGAATAGAGCTGCGTGGTACACCAGTGGTTACTCGGTAGTAAGGAGAGAGAGAGTGGAGTGCCATTTCACTGATAGATACCTAATGAACAAGTAGCTTTTGAACCACAGAAGGAGGGTCTGAGACAGACCTAGTGAGGACATCTGAAGTAGAAGTTTGCTGTAACAAACTGTGTTGAAGGCTTTAGACAAGTCTAGAAATAAGGAAGAGACTAATTTGCCATTATCTCTAGCTTTATTGACAGTATCTATATAGATTAAAAGGGCAGTATTAGTACTGTAGGAAGGATGGAAGCTGTGTTGTGTAGGGTATAGGTGTTCTTCCTGCAGGAGATAGTCTGGTAATTGTTTTTGAATACATTTTTCCAAGTATTTTGGTGAGGGGATATAACATTGCTATAGGTTTACAGTTATTTATGTCTGTTGAATTTCCTAATTTGTGCAGAGGGATAATGTGTGACTTTTTCCAGAGAAAGGGAATGTGGGATTCCTGGACTGACTTATTTAAATTATTGAGACAGGATTGTCAATGCTATTGGCTGCTATTTTTAGGTACTCGCTAGGAAGGTCATCCGCTGAAGAACAGCATGGTTTGAGTTTCTTTAATAGTAGTTTAACATAGGATGTGGGCACAGGTTTGAAGGTGAAAGTGGATTTGGTGATATGTGGCTATTGGGCAGGGTTGGGATTAGATGTTGCAGAATCCTTGGTTAGAGATGCCATACTATCTATATAATAAGAGTTGAACTGTATTGCTGTTTTGAGTGGTGAGTTATTGGGAGTGGAGTTTGGCTTGAATTTTTGGCTGGGATGTAAGATTTCTTTAATGGATATCCAAAATTTGTAGGGTTATGTTTAGTATTATTCTGAAAGTTATTATACAATATTTTTTGTCTTCATTTATTTGCTTTTTAATATGATTGCGAAGCATTCTGAAGTTTTCAAGATACTGAGGTGTTTTAGATTTCTGGCATTCTTTCTCTGCTTTTTCTCTATCCTGCATTAGCATTTTACTCTTTTTGGATAGCCAAATTGCATTATTTGTTTTCAATTTCTTCCTTCTAGGCGATGCAATGTTGTTTAGGATATTTAAAAAAAGCTGTGTTGAATTCAATTACAACATTGTCTAAGGGAAGGATTTTAGGAAGTTCCAATTAATAGATGATAGTGTAGTAATTAATATTTCTGGATTAAACTTTGAAAGGTTACATATTGTTTTATAAATATGCTGTTTAACTGGATGTGTGAAATGTCTAGTCATATAGTTTGGAAGATGAATACTGGGAGAGTCTGACACTGTACCTGCGGTGGTGTATTTGATAGGGTCTGATAATAGGATCCAGTCTAATAGAGAATTTGATGTCTTGCTATAATGTGTGGGGCTATTAATTAGTTGTGTGAAACCATACAAGTTCATGCTAGATGTAGGGGAGCTAACATTTATGTTCAACCAATTGATATTCACACCACTCAGTAATATCTTTTCTTGTAGAAATGTTATGGATATCCAATGTAGGGTACCTTCCTGTATAGCTGTATTGTTGCCAAGGGGGATATCAAGGATAGTAACACATATTTGTTTATATTTTTTTATTTTGAGGAAAGCAATAAGAAGCTCTGCTGAACTCAATTTTAGTGTTGGTTTGCTGTAAGGGGAGACATGGTTGGTCTTGGGAAATATTAAAGCAATAGCACCACCTTTCCTCTTTATGCAGTCATTACTGATGGGATTATAGCCAGGAGGTTACATTTAGAGTAATTTATACTGGGTTTAAGCCAAGTTTCAGTTACAACGAGAACATCAGCCTTATGTTGAATAATCCAGGCATGCAGATCCACAGTTCTATTTATAAAACTTCTAACATTTATTTTAGCAAAAAAATAGACCACCAAGGTTGGGGATTGGCTGTTGTTGGGTATAGAAGTGTGTGGAAGATAAATGCCTTTGTGTTCATTGTGATAGGTGGGTCAGGATTAGGGGGTATATCTCCTCCTAGAAATATTTTTTTTGCTCAAATAATTTTATTTTCAATTAAAAAATAACATTTACATAACATTTTTAAATATCATTTTAAACAACTCTGTACAATATTTACATTAGCCTGACTTTCAACTATATACACTGTATGTTAGTAAATATAGAATTGACAGATCAGCTATCGGAGATACAATATTGATTATTGCAGAGTGTCCAACAAAGATATAACTTTCTTCCAAGGATTATTTACCAATGGCCTGGGATAGATTTGTAGTTCTTTGATTTTTATTTCCATCAATGCAGTTGTCCTCAGTAAAGTGTGAATTCTTCCGAGGTCAGTGTTGTATTTGAATTCCACCTTCTGGTTATGCATTTCCTAGATAAAGCAAGTATTGTCCATAACACATACATATTTGTCTTATTCAGGTAGGGGCCTTCATTTACATTTAGTATAATCAATGTTTTAGTTAAGGTAAAGGATTCATTAAATAGAGCTTGTAAAAAATGATTAATTCCAATCCAATATGTTTTAATTTTATTACATTCATAAAAAATATGAATACAGTCTGCTTTATTTGGCTGTTCAAACCTCCAGCAAAAAACATTTGCAGTAGAACTGATCTGTAATCTTAATTCTATCTGGTGTTAAAAAATGCTCTGTGTAAGTATTTGCAGTTAAATATTTTCCAGTACTGTGTGTTAAAGGTGTACTTAACTGATAGTAAGATGTTAGATTTAATTTCTTCTGTTAACTTTAATGACTGTCCTTTTGTTAAGAACTGCCAGTATGATGATTTGGGAATTGATTTATATGTTATTAACTCGTTGTATAGATTTGAAATGGATTTTTTCTTTTCACAACTATTGTATATGAATTTATATAGAAAATGTATTAGATTTGGAATATATTTAAATGAGGAAATATTAATTCATCTGCATAAATCTTGAGTGTTCATAAGAATGCTATGCAAGGTTAACCAGTCTTGTGTTGGAATATTGTAAATAGATTTTATCATATGTATAGCTAAAACATTTAATTTTTTTACACATTGAAACTAGCACAAGAATACATTTTGTTCCCAGGAGGTTATTTTTTCCCTATATATTTTGTGAGGAAAGTTCTTAGTGATGGTAAATGGGACTAAAAGGTCAAACCAAGGTTTTAGATCTATGTTTGCATTGATAAGTTTCCTAAAGGAATTGATGTAATGATTTATCAGAAATGTTTTAAAAGGTTTTGTTATATTATATTGTATACTAATGCATAGTATGTACCAGGGTTTGTTAGATTTGTCTAATATTAAGAATGTTTTTAATAGATTAAATTCATTTATTAATATAACCGTTGTTAATTCTTTCCAGTTGGCAAAATAATTTGGGTTTATCCAGTCTATTGCAGTTTTAAGCACAGATGCTTTTATTTATGTTTATATTTCTGGGAAGTTCAATCTTCCTTGTTTCCAGGGTCTAATATGATGAGTTATAGCTACTCTATTCCTTTTGGGATACCATAAAAATTTTATTAAACATTAGTTCATTTCTTTAAGAATGCATCTTCCAGGAATTAACTGTATTGCTAATGCTACATATAGTATTTTTGGCAATAAGACCATTTTTATTAATTGCAATCTGTCTTCAAAAGTTAATATTATTTTGTTCCACTTTTCTATATATATTTTTATTGTTTCAATAATGTTTTTATAATTTATTAATACTCTTTCGTTTAGATTTTTGCATAACAGTGTTCCTAAATAATTTAGCATAAGTTCTTGTTTTCCTATGATGGATTTATCTATAACTTGTAGATCTTTTTTTTCTTATTTAAAAATAGAAATTTTGATTTAGATCTATTAAAGTGTAGACCTGAAATCTTATAAAATTTCTCCATTACTTCTTCTGGCTCTTCTAATGACTGTCTGGAGTTTGATAGGGTTAATAAAATATCATCAGCAAAAAGCATTATTTTAGATATGTACTGGCAATAGACTTCTATTCCTTTTATTCTCAGATTGTTGCATATTATTTCTGCAAGTATTTCTATAGACAAAGCAAACAGAATAGGAGATAGGTGGCATCCTTGTTTAGTACCTTTTGTTATATGGATAGATTCTGAGGTGAAAGGACCTAATTTAACGTAGGCTAAGTTATTAATATATATGTTTTTTAGTAATAAGATGAAGGAAGAAGTAAATTCAAATAATGCTAAAGTTTTAAATAGATATTCCCAGTTGAGGGAATCAAAGGCTTTTTCTATGTCTAATCCAATTACAAGTGTTTCTCTATCTTCTTTATTCACATAATCTACAAGAGTAAGTATCCTTTTAATATTATCATGTGTGTGCCTGTTATACATAAATCCAATCTGATCATTATTGTCTTTGAAAGTAGAATTTTAATACTTAATACTTAATCCTTAAAAAAGGATTTTCGACTGGAAACAGACTGCCTGCCTTGCTTGGATTACTTTCGAATACTTAGTAATGCTGTACAATTATATATTTTCTATTATTATTTTTTGTTTTGTTTTGACTTAAGATGGGTTTAAGTTTTCTACTTCTATTACTATTGTCTGATCTGATTAATATACAGTGATTAACTAGAAATATATGGACTGAAAATCTTCCACACAGAGAAGTTTCTTACACTGTTTTGAAAGTGGGATTTTCATTCAGCTAGCTAGGATTGACATAAATATTTTGTAATCATTATTCAGTAATGATATAGGTCTGTATGAAGTGCAGAGGTCTGATGGTTTATTATCTTTTAGAATTTGTGTTATGAAAGAATATTTCCATGAGGGTGGTATTTTTGCTTCTGACTGGACTTCTAGCAAAGTTTTATGAAAATGGGAAATTACTGTTGAAGGGAAGAGTTTGTAAATTTCCATAATTATACCATCTATCCCTGGAGCTTAGTTAGATTAAGTTTCTTTTATCTTGTCAATAATTTCTTTGTAGGATACAGGTTTTTGTAGGTCTAGTTTTAAATTTAATGGAATTTCTTTTATCTTGATAAGTTTTGTATCTAATTTTATTTGGTTGGTATCTAAATCTTTTTTGAAATGTTCTATATAATGGAACCGAAATGCTTCAACTTTTTCCCTTTATTTTCATGATATGTATTGCTAATGTTATTTGCTTTGGACTGTATTTTAATTCTTGCAGATAAGTTATGTAGATATCTGGGGGAGGTGACTAATGAATTTACTTTTAATCTTTCCAAGGCTAGACAAGTTTTGCGTGTTAGAATTTCATTATATATTTTTATTTAATTCCTCTATTTCCTTTTTAACTTCTGGACAATTTAGATTTTTTTTTAGATTTTGCTGTCAAGAGTCTGGTTTGCAAGTTTAATGATTCAGATTCCCACTCTCTAACTTTGTTTTTGTACCAGCTAAGTGTCTTACTAAATAAATATGCTTTTAATGAGTCCCATACCATGACTCTACTGATTTCTGTTGTATTACTAATTTCAAGAAATAATTGTAGTTCTGACAACATCCAGGGTCTGAAGTCTTTAATTTCCGTGATACATGATGGAATTCTAGTTGAAAAGATTAATGGTTTAAACTCTATTTGGAGTTTCATTATCAGTGAGTCATGATCTGAGAAGGGGCATGGAACTATTGAGAAGTTGAGGATTTTTGTTTGTAAATCTTGAACTACGAATAATTTGTCTAGTCTGGTTTGTGTTCCAAATCTACGGTCTTTATGGGAAAATAATAAAGATTTATCATCTTTTATTTTAGAATTGTCTAGTAAATTAAATTAATCAATCCATCTTTTTAAGAATTTTGAAATAGTTGCTATGCGAAAAGACTTCTTGCTGGTTTCAGAAGCTTCTAAGGTACAATTAAAATCTCCTCCCAGTATAAGATTTCCTTTATAATTGTTGGAAATAAAATCTAGGTGTTTTTTAACCATTCCTGCTCCAATTCCTGGGAACCAATACAGATTGGCTATAGTCCATATTCTGTTATTAAATTTGACTATAACAAATGCTAGTAGACCTTCTTTGTCTTCATATTTATAAATAACTTTTGGAGTGATTATGTTTTTCTTCCAGAGAATTGATAGTCCTTTTGTATTTGGTCTATAGGAGGATTGCGCTAAGACTGTATAGTCCTTAGGGTTCCAAATAAAGCTATCATTAGTCTTAAAATGCATTTCCTGGAGAAGTACTACTTGTACCTTATTTAGATTTGAATATTTTGGTAAGTTTGAACTTTTACTTGCATTATTTAAGCCATTAGTATTTAAGGATAAGAATGTTAAATCCATTTCAAGTTATTGTTGGAAAAAGCATTTTGTTTCTTTTTTTTTAATTATAGTTGTTATACCAAATTCTCTGATAACGTTGAATGTTATTTTTATGTGTGTAAACTTGGGAGTGTTCTTTAATGTTCTTTCTTCTTTAAATACAAGTAGGATAGAATTCTGGTCAGGCTTTAAAAAAACACTTTTATAAAACATTAATCCTAAAGTATCAAGTACAAGTAAATATGAATTTCCCCATTAAACATGGAATAAAAGTCATTCCTAATCCAATAGATAAAGACAGATTATCACTCATACCTTTAACCAACAATATCAACTGAGCTCCATATGTTAAATTATTATATGGAGAAATTTCCTAAAAGAGATATGAAATTCTATATTATTCTATTATTATTATATATTATTGTATACATCAGGATGGAATGCTTGTAGTGTAAACAATTATTTTGTTGACTTAGAAAATATCCAATATATAAAGTTACCCTTAAGAGATCCCAAGCATGTCAGATATGTCATACCGGATAAATGAAACACAACAGGGAAGCAGACACTAGATAAGCCAACATCAAATGAATTATTACTAGAATAGTTTGACTGAAAAGACTCTGTAGGTGACAATGGGTAGTTACCAATGAAGTATAAATTTACTGTAGGTGTACTGCTTGCTGTCCTTTTCTTTTCCTTTCTTCAACTCACCAACTTCAGTTTAAACTTATGAAAAGACATGGCTTATCAGTGCTATCCTGACTCTGAGCAGAGGGTCCCTACATTCCAGTGTCCAGTGCTTTTAAGTCTTTATAGATTTACAAAGCAGAGTCTAACAATGAACTATGATCATCCTGACAATTCCCACCCTGTATAGGACACCTCCTGCTTCCAGAGTGGGTAATCACATCAGGTCTAAGATGAATGTGTAGGTACTAATATGGTAATCAAGACTTACATTATAGTTTTATAGTTTCATAGATTATTACTAGGCTAACTGCCCTTGTGAGCCAATTTAAGCCTAGCCCATTACCCCTTGTGAGACTCAAACCCTGCACCTTCTGTTTGCAAGGCAAACACCTTAACCATTAGGCCACCCTCTCATAGGTAAGTATTAATCAAATAGTGTTTAGAACATTTTAGAGAGTTCACAGGGCAGTTAGAATACACTTAAGCTTATTATCTTTTAGCCAAAAACAAAGGTTTCCCTTTCTTTTTTTTTTTTTTTTTTTGTTTTAAATCAGTACTGATAAAAAGAATTCAGCAAACATAGGTAAACAAAAATAACATTCAGTAGTCCATCATGGACATGACTTGCAATCCATTAAACAAATCAATGTCTAATATCTCTCTAATAGACATTATAAAGACAAATTAAAAATAATTTCCTAGTTCTTTAATTTTTCTGATAAAGCAAAATGTAACAATAAGCTATTTTAACTAGAAGAGTAAAGCATTTCAGTTTTTCCTTGCATGTATACATTTCTACTTATACTGTAGTGCCAATGACTGTCTTTGAAGTCTGTACAATACCTCACTTCTTTCAAATCATTCCTTTTTCATTTCAGATTATATTTTGTCAAAACGGCAACAATATTTGAAGGGCACAATTTATATTTAGACTGATATTTCAAAGGAATAACTTAGTTGCCAAATGAATTAGTACAGAGTGTATGGTTAGTGCAAAGATAACATGTTGCAATAAGTAATATGCATCTTTTCGTGTGCACTAGAGATTGTCATTTGCAAGTAACATATATAATGTCGCATTTATAGAGCAGATCATTTATGGATTCAGGTTGTTAAACTAAGTTATACTTATTAATCAGGCAGTTTCATTTAAATTCACAAGTAACCTGGGGACATTTCAGATGAGTTTCCAGGTATGTGTAATCCAATGTGGGCAATTTATAAAGTATTTACAAGTTGTCCTAATAAGTTATCTAATTTACCCTTCCTTAGGTTATAATTCAATTTAATAGTTAAACATTACTTTTTTGTTATTTGTTATCTGTGAGACTAAATGCACTTTGCAGATTCACAGAGCCCATAAAAATTGCCACAGCTGTTTTCAGCCATGACAACACAAACATAGTTGTTCCTAATCAATGAGTGTTAAAAAAACTGAAATAGTTTGCGAAGCTAATAGAATGTAAAAAAAAGCTTTACTTCACACAAGCAACAGTACATTTTTCCCTCCCTTTATATATTTTGTTAATACTAAATTAAATAATTCAACTGGCAGTAAGTATATAAACAACACATTTCAGAGTTAATCGCTAACATGTTCCGTAACCCATTAAGCATAACAGTGTCCACCATCAGTCTAATAAACATTGTAATAACATGATCTAATTGAGTCCACTTTTCCTCATAAACATGAATCACAATCCATTAAACAAAGCAGAGTCTAACATCTGTCTAATAAACCTTATAAAGACAATTAATAATAATTTCCTAGCTCTTTAATCTTTCTAATACATCAAAATGCTGACAGTAAGCTATTTAAACTGGAAGACTATAACATTTCAATTTTTCCTTATATACATTTCTACTTACACTGTAGTGTCAAGAACTGTCTTTGAAATCTGTGCATTACTTCACTTCCTTCCACTCATTCATTTTTCAGTTCCGATTATATTTTGTCAAAATGTCAATAGCATTTCAAAAGCACATTTAATATTTAAACTGATATTTTAAATGAATAGCTATCAGTTGCCAAGTAAGTTTGCACAGAGTGTAACTACAAAGATAACATGTTGCAAAAAGCAATATGTATATTTTCATATGCTCTAGAGACTGTCAATTTCAAGTAACATATAAAATGTAACTTTTACAGTATAGACAGCCTTTGGAGTCAGCATGTTAAACTGAGTAATACTTTTTAATCAAGCAGCTTCATTTAAGTGTACATGTAATTTGAGGACATTTCAGTAGTGTTTCCAGGAATGTGTAATCCAATGTGGGTAGATCATAAAGTATTTACAAATAATCATATTATGTATTTAATTTATATTGCTTAGGTTGTATTTCATTCTAATAATTAAAAAAAAACATTCCTTTTTTTTGCTATTTGTTGTCTGTGAGGCTAAACTTTGCAGGTTCACAGTGCCCGTAGAAACTGCCACAATTGTTTACTGTTGCCATGGCAATGCAAATATAACAGTTTCTGAGCAGTATATTTTTAAAAAAACTGAAATAGTTCGCGAGGCAAATAGAATGTAAAGAAAGCTCCACTTCTCTTAACCAACAGTACATTTTTCCCTCCGTTTTTTATGTATTTATTAATACTAAAAGGAAATAATTCAAAGGACATATGTACATGAATGGAACATTTCAGAGTTAATCACGAACATGTCCCCAAACCCAATAAGCATAACAGTGTCTACCATTAATCTAATAAATATTGTAATAGCAATTAATTAAGATCACTTTTCTAATTAGTCTACCCTAGAACTAGATTATTTTAGACTACTATTTATCTTGATATAGGTAGTACGTTATTAAATATATACAGACTATATTAGTATAGTAAATAGGAGAGAATTTAGAAAGGGAGACAAGATGCAGTTAAAATAAATAATGAGAAAAAAGAGACAAGAGAAAGAAAAGAGAAAATTAAGAGAAAATACACATATACCATGTATGTTGATTTACAGTATAAATATTTTATGTGCTATATAACCCTCCTTCTGTGAAAGAAAAGTACCCTGTTTTACATACCTGAGGTAATGTGAAAACTCATGTGCCATCGATTTTCAAAAAAATATATAAAGATTCAAGTAGTTAGTTACCTTTGTTTTAAAATTCCAAGCAGTAAAATTGGTCCTTTAAAGTAATGTTAAAACAATTCTTATCACAGTAGATGCTTTTGAGAGATTTGGGTGTAACAGTATCAGTCTTTTGCTTCTTCTTTTTGACATCTGTCCAGACATTTGTTTCTTTTTAGAGAAGGTGACATCCAATCCATATCTTCTGGAAAAGTAATCACATTATTAGTTTTAATAAATGAAGAGGCTTCCTCTAAGTCAACAAAAGTCCTCATCTTGTTGGCATACAGTATTCTTATCTTAGCTGGATATGCAAGTTGTGTCTTGATGTTATTTTGTTTCAGAAACTTTATCATTAGCCACACTTTTTTCCTTTGTTCAATTATTCTGGAATAATAGTCATTCTCAAATCCTATCAGGCTTTGTTTATATTTTAGAGGTGCCTTCCTCCAAGCAGATCTTAAAATCAGTTCCTTGTCCAAATATGAAAGAAATTTGATAATTATTGACCTAGGAGGAGAGTTTGAGTTAGTGGCAGGTTTCCCAAGAGCTCTGTGTGCCCTTTCAATGCCAAAGGAAAGTCCTTCTTTTAAATTTAAAAAGTCAGGGATCCAGCTTGATAAAAAGGAAATAACATCCTCACCTTCTGTGTGTTCAGGTAATCCAAACATCCTGATGTTATTTCTCCTCTCTTTATTAACTAACCAAGTGTTTTGCTTAAGAAGCAGTTCTTTCTGTGTTTCCTCTTCCTTAAGTCTGCTTTCTAAGTCATTTAGTGAAACCTCTATTCCTATTATCCTTGTCTGGTGTTGTAGCATTTCCTTGAGAGTGTCAGCCTGTTTTTGACTGTTTTAAGATTTTCTAGGTTCTCGGGACTCCAAGATGGTCGCTGACTAGAGTGCCTCATATTCCCAGTTCTCCTTACTTTCCAACTAATTGTCGTTTTTTTAAACGGTGAAATAATAGACTTTGCCTGAAGATTTTTATATAGAAAGATTAAGGAACATTAACTCTTTAATTCTACAGCTTCAAATTTGAAAAAATATTAAATTTTTTCTTCAAAATACTTAAAAGTTCTTTTTATGGTCCTGGATGCATTTGGCCACGCGCGCCCAGAAGGTGTGAATTTGGGCCGCTTATCCTACTGCTAATTTTGTTTCCTGGCATGGCTGCTTCTTCAGATAACATGGAAACTCAAACTACAAAAGCTAAAATCTCAACCATACTGTCACCTGAAAAAGACACTGGATCTAAACGTTTAAGGACTTCTAAACAGTTTTCTGAAACTACTAAGTCAAACACTAAAGAAAAAAGTGATTCCAGTTTTCACCTTGAAGACTTGAAATTAGCGCTCCAACCTCTACAAACTGCCATAAATGGCTTTTCAGACAAACTTAATGATTTTGGTACAACTCTTAAGCACATTACAGATAGAATTGAGAAACTGGAAAATAAAAGCCAAGCGCTAGAAATGAGAATCAACACTATAGACTCTGCTGTTAAAGGTAAAGATTCCCTTCTTTCGGAGCTACAAGACAAGGTAGTTGATTTGGAAGCTAGAAGCCGGCGAAACAATGTCATTATAAGAGGACTTTCTGAACCATACGAAAATCATACTCTTTTGTCTGTAACTAAACAAATTTTTATGGCTTTATTAAGTCAGGAGTCAAACTCAAACTCTGAATCCTTAACAGTTGAAAGAGCCCACAGAGCTTTACGAGCCCGTCAAATGTCTATGATACCAAGAATTATATACACCAAACTTTTAAACTATCAAGACACACAAAGGATTTTGTTTGCAGCAAAAAGTAAAAAACAGTTTATTTGGAACAACCATAAATTGTCTTTTTCACACGATTTACCTCCTCAGATAAAACTATGTAGGCAAAAGCTATCACCCTTCTGCGCTAATCTGATAAAGCGGGGTATTAAATTCCAAATGCGATACCCAAACACTTTAACATTTACATTTAAAGAGATTAGATATTCAGCGAAAGATGTCACAGAAGCTAAAAATATCTTTATAAAAATATTTAATGAAGTCCCTACTTTAGATACTTAGATGTCATCTGATATTGCTATTGATGTTATATGCAACTGTATCTATTAAATGCCCTCATTTGAGAAGAACTGTTATCTTGAGAAACAGATGGTATAGGTCATTTTAGAGAGACGGCACGCCAAAGTTATTTCCTGGCAAAAAGAGTGCCTTCTCATAACTGGTTTAGTTGAGGGCTTGTAAGGTATTATAAATACATAAACATATCTGATTTTGTAAATAAGGCTCTCATATAGCTTTCTTGAGTCTTGGTTTGTTATTATCAAGGCTTAAGGATGAATCAAAGCACTTTGAAGAGACAGTCTACAATCAACAGCGCTGGAGACGACGTGGTTCATCCGGATTATGGTTCCCCTATGGTTCCTGTGCTCGTAAATCAAGCATTAACATTTTGCTTAATGTCTTGGTGCGAGAGATGCGAAATGATGCTCTCTGGATACAATTGAATTTTGAAAAGTGCCCTTCACGAAAGTAACTGTTCTTTTTTATTAATACATTAATGTATATATTTATTATCGAGTGTGGGTTTCACTTTTGACAGTCAATTACTTATTGATTTATTTAAACATGATGGTTTCGTTTGTGCTCGTGTAACGCTTTAAACTTATGAAATAACATCATTTTTTCTCTATGTATAATAAATCTCTACCTAATTTTCAGTTGATAATTTTAAATTGGGATAGAAAATAAATCCATGTTATTTAGTTAGGCTAATATTGTAATGGCTGTATCATCTTTATTATTTAATGCAGTTAGGATATCATCTGTTAGTAATATGCAAGTCTGGGAATAGAGATGAATGTTAATGATTTTTATACTTGTTTTCTTACATGTTATTAGTTCAATGTTAGTTATAGGAGACTGGGAAAATATGTGAGATGGAGTTTAATCTGGTCGGGCATCTTGTAATATGTATTATTGTATATATGTACAGGTTGTTTTTTCAGTTGTTAGTTCTTATTAGGACTTCACTTAGTTCTATTTCATGCCTTTATAATATTATGGTAACCAAATCTTTTGTTTTCTACATAATATGTCACACTTGTGTACCTTCAATGGTTAGAATTAGGTGGTTAGGCACTGGGGGGGTATTGGGGGTTTACTTTGTGACAATACTATCTGGATTTTTTAACCTAATCTTTGCGCAAGCCAATTTTTATAGCATGACCAAGATTTATATCACACATAATTTGTTAATATTACATGATGCTCATTCATTTGCAATGTCAGGATGCATTAAGGATGAGTTGGTTGAACATTGACTCTTGGAATGTGAGGGGTATAAATAATAAAGCTAAGAAATCCCTTTTATATCATTTAATTTTTGAATCTCAAGCCACTATTTGTTTTTTACAAGAAACATATATGCCCAGAATGGATTGGTTTAGAGAGAATAATAAAAAGTGGATTAGAAAAATAATAACATCTGGGGATTCATCTAATTCAAAGGGAGTTGCTATTATAATAAAACAGAACTTTCAAGGAGCCATTATTGAAGAAAACTATGACGTGAATGGTAGATGGTGCTATTTTACCACTAACATACATTTTTTAGACAAACCACTTTTAATTTTAAATTTGTATAGTCCCTGTAATCAACAACATATGTTTATACTCCAGATATTTAACATTATTGCATCATTCAAAGATCATTATGTTTTAGTGGGCGGTGATTGGAATACTGTTATAAACCCTGTTTTAGACCGCACTAGTAGCTCACCTTCCTATAATTATCAAGCATCAGTGGTCCTTGAGGAACTTATGTTAGATTTTAATCTTATAGACCCTTTACAGTATACTCAACATTCTAAAAAAGAAGATAGATTTACTTATTACTCAAAATGTTATAAAACTTGGCCGAGACTTGATTTTTTTCTTTTATCATCCTCTATGGCCCACTTGATATTAGATATAATTATGGAGCCAAGATTTTTTTCAGACCATTCAAGAATTCTATTGAAATTATGCTTGGATGTATACCCTCCAATAATATCAAGGGGCAAGTCATGGACATTAAATAACAATTTGCTCTCTAATAGTGAAATTAAAACTTTATGTACACAAATAATTCAGGAAATGGAAGTTAATTTGGATTCAACAAATATACCCTACGATATTCAGTGGGCTGCATGTAAAGCAAGGTTAGGGGGTTTGTTAATCAGTAAGGCCTCATATCTTAAAAAGTTTTATAGAGATAAAGATCTTTCTCTTAAAAATAACATTTTATCTCTTGAAGACAAATATAGAATGAATCCCAATCCCGAGAATTACAAACAATTACTTGATGCCCAGAAAGAATTGCTTTCTTTACATCAATATAACCTCTCTATTTTAGAACAAAGACTTCTGGCTACCTATTCTGAATGGGCTCAGGTGCCCTCTAAAGTGTTAGCACGGATTCTTAAAAATAATTTTTCCAGGCCCCGGATATCACCCATACACTATAACAACCAGATTTATAATTCTGATGAGGATATTATGCAAATATTTACTTCCTTATATACGAGTCTATACTCTAAAACTTCTAAATCTAAGATTAAAGACCATATTGATGATTTTTTAGGTTCTATCATATTCCCTAAGTTAAATGAAGAACAACAGAAAATTCTCTCAGCCCCTTTAACTATTCAAGAAATTTGTGATTCTATTGGCAGGTTAAAAAATGGTAAAGCACCTGGTCCTGACGGATATACCGCCGAATTCTTTAAAACTTTCAAAATGTCCCTAGCCCCTTTTCTTCTTAAAACATATAATTATATAAAAACGAATGACATTTCTGATTTACACTGGAACACTTCCTAGACTATCTTAATTCTGAAAAATAATAAAGAAAAAACAGATCCACATAATTACAGGCCCATCTCTTTAATTAATTTAGACATCAAAATTTTAGCTTCCATTCTGGCTAATAGATTGAAAAAAGTTATGCCAGTTATAATTTCCTCTGACCAATCTGGTTTTATGTCTAGTAAACATGCTTGGGATAATACCTTAACGTTAGAATCCATCATTCACCTTACTAAGAGTAATAATACTCCTATGTATGCATTGATATTGGATGCATCGAAAGCTTTTGATAGAGTGAATTGGGAATTTTTATTTCAAACAATGGTGTGCTTTAATTTACCTGTTACTTTTATAAACCTAATTAAAACTTTATATAAGGATTCGTATACTCTATTGCATATTAATGGAATTACTTCTAATCCTATTAAAATTACAAATGGTACTAGGCAAGGGTACCCTCTTTCTCCCTTTCTCTTTAATCTATACATAGAGCCTTTATTACTTCATTTAGCGCAAAAATCATTCCATAGGATTCCTAGAGTCTTAAATACTAATCTTTTACTGTCAGCATTTGCTGATGACTTAGTTATTTACTTCCAAACACCTATTACTGATCTTGAAAAATTGACTAAATCTCTGGTGAATTTCTCACTTGCTTCTGACTATCTTATTAATTCACACAAAACACATATTTTCCCTTTAAATCCCCGTGCTCATAAAATTTACTGACTAAAAACTAAATGTGAAATTTCTCAATTTTTCTTCTGACTATCTTATTAATTCACACAAAACACATATTTTCCCTTTAAATCCTTTAAATCCCCTGCTCACTTATATTTCAAGAAGACTTTTAAAATCACATATGATGTTAAATATTTGGGTATTCATATGAATCACAATGGTTTATTAGCATTTCAAAATAATTTATCTAAGGTTTGGGCGTCAATTGTATTGGATTTACGTAGATGGGAAATCTTGAATTTGTCATTACTATCTAAAGCTGCAATAATCAAAATGAATATTCTTCCCAAATTTCTTTTTCAATTTAATTCTTCTGACCAAATTATTCCAAAAGTTTTTTTTGATAAGGTTAACATAGAACTAGCTAAATTTCTATGGTATCCTAAATCTGTAAGAATTTCATACATCAAGTTGTCAGCACCCAAGACTAGAGGAGGGTTGGGATTGCCTAACTTTTATTTGTATTATTTAATTATTTCTGCAAATAAAATCTTAAATATCTCGAGAATGAATACTTCGAGACAGGTACATTATCCTAAATGGGTGTTTTTGTGGCATCAGTACATTACTACAAAAAATATTAATCCTGAAGTTATCCCTTTCCAACCTATTGATGTTGTGAATTCTCTTAAAATTTCAAATTTTTTAAAACAGAAAGCTAGAGCCTTTCAAGAATTATTAAGTCTTGTTGGATTGAACACTTTCTCTTATTTATTACAGCCATTTCACTTAAACCCTAACTTTAAGTTAGATAACGTGCAATTTGATCTTACAAAATTTTCCTCAAATCAAAAATCTCAGAGTCTGGGATCTTATTAAACATAAAGAAAAATCTTTATCTGACTTGAGAAAGATATTTAAGGTGAACTGCACTTATACTACTACCCTACGTCAACTGAGAGATTTAACTTTAGGCAAACTACAACACTTTGAGCCAAGGGAGCGGGATTTAAAGAATTTAAATATAATAATTCAAACCCTTTTACTTCCTGAAAAAATGCTATCCAAATCATATAACCTGTTAAATAAAATAGTACAAGATTCCACTTGTCTTTTTTCTAAATACTGGGACAAACATAACCCACATATAACATTAGATCAGAAAATTTCTGCTTTCAAGATTTCTCTTGATTACTCTCCTTTTAAGAAGTTGTTTTATACTCAATTGATGATCAACAATAATGCTTACCACACACCTTCCAAACTGAACAAATTTAACGCCAATAAGTCTTCTTCATGCCCTTGTTGCACATTCCCAAATGCAGACCTACTACATATTTTGTGGTATTGTCAACACACTCACAAACTTTGGACTTCTTTGAGAGTGAGGCTACAGAGAATGGGATATCACAAATCTACCCTTTCATGGGAATTAGCTATTTTACATATACCTGTCATGCATTTATCTAGACTTGACTTACATGTCACCATATATATTTGTTCATTGATAACGTTTTATATTTCAAAAAACTGGCTTGACCACACTAGACTAAGTTGGTTAGGCTTTAGATCTCTGGCTCGCTTGTACATTGCTGCACATAAAATCTTGACATTGTCTCCTAAAAAAATGGTACTTAACAATAAAGCAATTGATAAGGTACTATTTATCATTAATAGTGACTATTAGTATTGTTACATTTGTGTGTGAGAATTCTTGGGTTTCATTATCTTTATGTTTTGTCTTTATTATCTAATATTTTTAAATGATTTTAATACATGTTAGCTATACAATTCTTGGTTATCATTTTTATATATTTTGTACATAGTTAGGTTGGTTTTAACCAATGGGAGTGTACCAGAATTTCCTTTTCAATGTGTGTAATCTTTTAACAACTCCTTAATGTACAAATATATAAGCTGTGGTTTTCATTATTTTTGAAATAATGTTTTGTTATATTTCAATAAAAAGATTTTTGAGAAAAAAAAAGATTTTCTAGGTTCTCTTTAAAATCATCCGTCTTCAAAGACAACTCCTGCAGGGTAGATGCCATCTGTTGTAGTTCCTTTTTAAGGCAGCATCCTGGTAAGAATTCCTTGAGTTGCTCATTTTAACAAGTGAATATATCTCCAAGCTTTTTGACAGGAAATTATTTGTAAAACTTCATCAACGTTTCTAATTATGTAAATTAGTCCTTTATCTATAAGATTTTATACTTTGAAGAAAAAAAAATAATATTTTTCCTGTCTTATTTAACTAGTTATATGGAGCTCTAAAATACTGCTGCTTTCAGTTAGCCATTCAGGCTCCACCCCCTCCTAGAAATATTTTAGTCGTTGTGTCTTTCGGCTTTTAGGGGTTGCCACAGTGGAACTCTGATCCGCTAATGATTGGCAGTAGATTTTTACGTGCCGAGTTGCCAGCTCTGATGCACAACCTTCAATGAAGGTACGCCCATTTACGCATGTCTCCACACAGAAGACACTCTAGCTGAGAATCGAACAGGACAGCGTCTTACTGTGAGATGACAATGCTACTGCAGCACCATATTTTAGTATACTGGGGAATTATGCATACTTGTTTTTTGCAGAGTATTCTTGCACTTAATTTTGTTTTGGCTTGAGTTCAGCCTACATTTGGAATAATGTTGAGGGGCAATATTAAACAGTTTTGCTGCAATATGTGGAGAGTGTGTCAGTATGGTTTATTATGTAAAATGCTTGCAGCTAGGATTGTGTCAGTGTGGTTTGTTCTCATTTATATAAATGTATGTTTGCTTATGTCATAAGTGATGGCTTAATAAAGCTATTTCTTATTTAAAAAAAGGTTAGGAACAAAATAATTTATGTAATGTTGCTTAGATTATATGATATATAGCAATATATGTGAAGTATAATGCTTATAAATATTAATTTAATACGTTTTGACTACTTTTGTATAAATGTAAATTTGCCTGTGTCACAAATTCAATAAAGGTTTTTAAAAAAACTGTGTAGGCAGAAGGAAAAGAAAAATTGGATCAAACATTTGTATAATACTTAAAGGCAAAGTCACAGACCTAAGCCATCCTCCAGCCCTTTGGGATTAAAAATCAGGGAAAATTGAGATAAAAATGGCTAGGTTTGCAAGAGCTCTTGAGCTGTTAGCTGAGTAATCTCCTATGAATTTATAAAACAGAAAACAATGAACTAACATGCTTTGTCAAACTCAACAAAACCTTGAAAATAAAACAAAAACATGGAAAATATTATTTTTGCTGAGATGGCAAGCCTCCTGCATACCCACGTGGCACCCTCCACACCCCCTGCTCCTTATATATGCAGACTCAAAGACTGCACACTATCGGTTAAAAGGAGACTTTCCCTTTCCCCCTCTGAATGAAAAAAACATATTGCACATAAACAGATAGTATAAGTGAATGTAACCTATTCATTCACTTGCATTAAAACAAATACACCACCTGGCAAATAGTCATGCCCTTTGCAGCATTTGGCCACATATTTTTCAACCAAATATTTTTCAATTAAACACTGCAAGGTACAATTCAACTAAATAGGAATCAAAACAAATAAAAGTAAATCCCCCCTAACTGAAAGCCACAAAAATCACTGACCAAAAAGTTCCTGAAATTCATTATATTGTCACACATAAATTGCTGACACCCAGTACATTGAAAAAAGAAACACATTTCTTTTCAAATGTACTGCCATAATCCCACCCGACATTCAGCTTAAATAGTGGTAGTGTTATGGAAAGAAATTTTCAAGTAAGGTACAAGGCTAGGTTTAGGGGCAGGGTTAGGGTGAGGGTAGGCATATACTATTAAGGTGGGTAAGTGGGCTTTGTCTTAGTAATGCATCTGCCTTAGTACTGCATACTTACCCTAATCCTAACTGTGCACCGTATCTTAAAAAAACAATTTGTATAACACTACAACTACACAAGACAGTTTGGGTACTCAGCGCGCACACACACACACACACACACACACACACACACACACACATGCACATGCACACACACCCGCACACACACACACACACACACACACACACACACACACGCACATGCACACACACACACACACACACACACACACACACACACACACACACACACACACACACACACACACACACACACACACACACACGCACACATGCACGTACACACACACACACACACACACACACACACACACACACACACACACACACACACACACACACACACACACACACACACACACACACACACACACACACACACGCATAAAACACATACACTAAACCTATCCCCTTACCTATCCCCTACACTACTCTAAAACACACACATCTGCACACAAACCTCTAGCCTTATCACAAACCCACTTACCTTTGTTGACCAGTCTGAAAATTGCCCAGTCTGCAGTTTGTACAAACTACCTTTTAAACAAAAAGCACTACAATTCACTTCAGTCACATGTGTGTCAACCAAGTGAACTGTAACCATATACAGTTTTATATGTATGTATGCAGAAATAATATAGGGCTTTACAAGGAAGTCTGGTAGACAGTGTGCAAAATCTCCCTACTTCCTCTGACCTGGATCTTAAAGAAAGAAAGAAAGGAATAAATAAAGAACAAATACAAAAAAAAACAAAACAAATACAAAAAAAAACAAAACAAAACAAAAAAAGTGGGTGAACATATAGCAGGACTCGGTCAAGTGAAACTTTCCCTCAACAATATCTCAAGATGACAGTAAAACACAAAGGTAATGACCAGTTAGCTTAGGGTCAGCAGCTAGACACGCCAATTCTAAGCCCAGAGTAAACACAAAACTATGGCAGCAATGCTATTTCTCACGGAAACATTAATTTATGTTTCAAGATATTAGCATACTAGTAAAAAAAAGTGAAGAAGGGGAACTGGAGAAATAAAGCAACTGAACAGAAAGGCTTACCCATGTGATTCCACTGCATCATTGGCTGAGTAGATAAAGTTTGAAAATGTAATACTGGGATAAGTTTGACCGCAATGTATTATACTGTTCACTTTTTGGGTTTTTACCCCCCTTTTCTTCACTGTGATATCAGCATGGAATTGATATGTCATTTTGGGATGTGGAGGGGCTCACTTCTCCCTGCAAATGAAGATATTTATGTGTTTTTTTAAGTTATTTTTAGCTCAGTTTTTTGCTGTGTAATTTGCAATGAAGGGAGAGCTGAAATTTCATGCTTTGCCTTGGGAAAAATGGGATAGAAATATGTGAAAATGTTACCACCATGAAGTGAGCTGAAACAGGAGGAATACATGTTAAAAAAAAACTGAATAAAAAACGAAATGATAAAGTTATATACAGTATAACGTTATATAGTATGGTCTCGAAAAATAACAGTGAAATAAAAATAAGCCACTTATGATTAAAATAAACAGGAATATTTTGAAATGGATTCAGAAGGGATGAACATTTCCATATTTGTTATTGGTGATTCTGTAATAAAAGATATAGATAGCTTCTTCTGTAATTCTAGAAAGCTGCACATACTGGCAATTTTTCACGTGGGATGAAAGTGAGGGATGTAAAGAAACATAATCCTTGATTATCTGAATAACACTACTGAAAATGTCACTACATTCAAATACCTAGTTATTTGGCTAGACCACTTCTTAAATTTCCATCTCCACCTGAACTACACCCACAAAAAATCAGCTCTCCTATTCTGGGTTAATATGATTCCCCCTTTTCTTTCCAGACCCTGTAGGAATGCCATAGGTAAATATATATTACCGGGTCTGCTAGAATATAGTCTTTCTCTGATTGCTACAGCTTCTAAAAAATATATATAGCCACTGTTCAAACTATCTCAAACACCATATGAAAATCCATCACTCACTTAACCAGAAATGATAAAACACTGAAAATGCTAACTAGCTATCTGTGAAACAATATGCAGACTTTCTGCTAACCTCTCAGCTATTTTTAACTTATCAAGACTGAGTCCTTCTCCCACTAGCCACCAGAATATTCAGAATTGCACCAGCATAGAATCTTACAAGTATTTATCATGCAGATCCTCTTTTCCAAACCCCCACCACCACTAAACCAGGGCTCAGTGGACAAGCCATACATTTCCAGGCCTTGATTCCAGACTGCAGCAGCCTCTGTCTTCTCTTCTTTTCTTAAAGATCATTCCCCTTACCCATTTTCCAATCAGAACTAAAACACATTACAAGATTCATGAAAAATGAAACTGCTCTCCCTCTGGTCATATAACTTAACTTATACCTACCATACTCCCTTCCACATAGCTTGCTCTAACTAACCTATTCTTTCCCTGCTTTCCCTCCACGTAACTTACTCTAACTAACCTATTCCTACCCTGCTTCCTTCCACATAACATGCTCTAAAAAAACTATTCCTACCATACTTCCTTCCACACAGCTTGCACTAACTAACCTATTCCTTCCCTGCTTAACTCCACAAGGTTTGCTCTAATTAATCTATTTGTACCATACTTCCTTCCACATAGCTTCCTCTAACTAATCTATTCCTACCATACTTCCTTCCACATAGCTTGCACTAACTAACCAATTCCTACCCTGCTTCCTTCCACATAGCTTGCTCTAACTAACTTATTCATACCCTGCTTTCCCTCCACATAACGTGCTCTAAAAAACTATTTCTACCATACTTCCCTCCACATAGCTTGCACTAACAAACCTATTCCTACCCTGCTTCCCTCCACATAGCTTGCTCTAACTAACCTATTCCTACCATACTTCCTTCCACATAGCTTGCTCTAACTAACCTATTCTTCCCTGCTTCCTTCCACATAGCTTGCTGTAACTAACCTACCCCTACCTTACTTCCTTCCACATAATGAGCTCTAACTAACCTAATCCTACCATAATTCCTTCCACATAGCTTGCTCTAACTAACCTATTCCTACCTGGCTTCCCTCCACATAGCTTGCTCTAACTAACCTACTCCTTCCTTACTTCCTTCCACATAGCTTGCTCTAACCTATTCCTACCCTGCTTCCTTCCACATAGCTTCCTCTAACTAAGTTATTCTTACCCTGCTTCCTTCCACATATCTTGCTGTAACTAACCTACATCTACCTTACTTCCTTCCACATAATGAGCTCTAACTAACCTATTCCTACCATACTTCCTTCCACATAGCTTGCTCTAACAAAACTATTCCTACCTGGCTTCCCTCCACATAGCTTGCTCTAACTAACCTATTTCTTCCATACTTCCTTCCACATACCTTGCTCTAATTAAGCTATTCCTTCCATACTTCCTTCTACATAGCTAGCTCTAACTAACTTATTCCTACCCTGTTTCCCTCCATATAGCTTGCTCTACCTAACCTATTCCTACCATACTTCCTTCCACATAGCTTGCTCTAAATAAACTATTCCTACCATACTTCCTTCCACATAGCTTGCTCTAACTAACCTATTCCTTCTATACTTCCTTCCACATAGCTTGCTCTAACTAACCTATTTGTCTCCTGCTTCCCTCCACATAGCTTGCTCTAACTAACCTATTCCTACCCTGTTTCCCTCCATATAGCTTGCTCTAACTAACCTATTTGCATCCTGCTTCCCTGCACATAGTTTGCTCTAACTAACCTATTCCTACCAAACTTCCTTCCGCATAACTTGCTCTAACTAACCTATTCCTACCATACTTCCTTCCACATAGCATGCTCTAACCTATTCGTATCCTGCTTCCTTGCACATAACTTGCTCTAACTAACCTATTCCTACCCTGTTTCCCTACACATAGTTTGCTCTAACTAACCTATTCCTTCCATACTTCCTTCCACATAGCTTGCTCTAACTAATCTATTTGTCTCCTGCTTCCCTGCACATAGCTTGCTCTAACTAACCTATTCCTACCCTGTTTCCCTCCACATAGCTTGCTCTAACTAACCTATTTGCATCCTGCTTCCCTGCACATAGCTTGCTCTAACTAACCTATTCCTACCCTGTTTCCCTGCACATAGCTTGTCCTGACTAACCTATTTGTATCCTGCTTCCCTGCACATAGCCTGCTCTAACTAAGGCATTCCTGCCATACTTCCTTCCACATAGCTTGTTCTAACTAACCTATTCCTACCCAGCTTCCCTGCACATAGCATGCTCTAACTAACCTATTCCTACCATACTTCCTTCCCCATAGCTTGCTCTAACCTATTCATATCCTGCTTCCCTGCACATAGCTTGCTCTAACTAACCTATTCCTACCTACCATACTTCCTTCCACATAGCTTGCTCTAACTAACCTATTCCTACCATATTTCCTTCCACATAGCTTGCTCTAACTAACCTATTCCTACCCTGTTTCTGTGCACATAGCTTGCTCTAACTAACCTATTCATATCCTGCTTCCCTACACATAGCTTGCTCTAACTAACCTATTCCTACTATACTTCATTCCACATAGATTGCTCTAACTAACATATTTGGATCCTGCTTCCTTGCACATAGCTTGCTCTAACTAACCTATTCCTACCCTGTTTCCCTGTACATAGCTTGCTCTAACTAACCTATTCGTATCCCACTTCCCTGCACATAGCTTGCAATAACTAAGGTATTCCTACCATACTTCCTTCCACATAGCTTGCTCTAACTAACCTAGTTTTACCCTGCTTCCCTGCACATAGCTTGGTCTAACTAAGCCATTCCTACCCTGCTTCCCTGCACATAGCTTGCTCTAACTAACCTATTCCTTCCATACTTCCTTCCATATAGCTTGCTCTAACTAACCTATTCCTACCCTGCTGCCCTGCACAAAGGTTGCTGTAACTAAGCCATTCCTACCATACTTCCTTCCACATAGCTTGCTCTAACCTATTCCTAACCTGTTTCCTTTCACATAGCTTGCTCTAACTAACCTATTCCTACCATAATTCCTTCCACATAGCTTGCTCTAACTAACCTATTCGTACCCTGCTTCCCTCCACATAGCTTGCTCTAACCTATTCATATCCTGTTTCCCTGCACATATCTTGCCTTGACCTATTCCTTCCTTCCTTCCAGATAGCTTGCTCTAAGTAACCTATTCCTACCCTGTTTCCATGCACATAGCTTGCTCTAACTAACCTATTCCTACCATACTTCCTTCCACATAGCTTACTCTAACTACCCTATTCCTACCCTGTTTCCCTCGACATAGCTTGCTCTAACCTATTCCTACCCTGTTTCCCTCCACATAGCTTGCTCTAACCTATTTCTAACCTGTTTCCCTTCACATAGCTTGCTCTAACTAACCTATTCCTACCATACTTCCTTCCACATAGCTTGCTCTAACCTATTCCTAACCTGTTTCCTTTCACATAGCTTGCTCTAACTAACCTATTCCTACCATACTTCCTTCCACATAGCTTGCTCTAACTAACCTATTCGTACCCTGCTTCCCTCCACATAGCTTGCTCTAACTAATCTATTCGTATCCTGTTTCCCTCCACACTGCTTGCTCTAACCTATTCCTACCCTGTTTCCCTCCACATAGCTTGCTCTAACTAACCTATTCCTACTATACTTTCTTCCACATAGCTTGCTCTAACTAACCTATTTGTACCCTGCTTCCCTCCACATAGCTTGCTCTAACTAATCTATTCCTACCCTGTTTCCCTCCACATAGCTTGCTCTAACTAACCTATTCCTACCAAATTTCCTTCCACATAGCTTGCTCAAACTAACCTATTCCTACCCTGCTTCCCTCCACATAGGTTGCTCTAACTAACCTATTCCTACCCTGCTTCCCTCCACATAGTTTGCTCTAACTAACCTATTCCTACCCTGTTTCCCTCCACATAGCTTGCTCTAACCTATTCATAGCTTGCTCTAACCTATTCGTATCCTGTTTCCCTGCACATAGCTTATTCTAACTTATTCATATCCTGTTTCCCTGCACATATCTTGCCTTAACCTATTCGTATCCTGTTTCCCTGCATGTAACTTGCTCTAACCTATTTGTATCCTGTTTCCCTGCACATAGCTTGCTCTAACCTCTTCGTATCCTGTTTCACTGCACGTAGCTTGCTCTAACCTATTCGTATCCTGTGTCCCTGCACATAGCTTGCTCTAACCTATTCATATCCTGTTTCGCTGCACGTAGCTTGCTCTAACCTATTTGTATCCAGTTTCCCTGCACAAAGCTTGTTCTAACTTATTCGTATCCTGTTTCCCTGCACATAGCTTGCTCTAACCTATTCGTATCCGGTTTCCCTGAATGTAGCTTGCTCTAACCTACTTGTATCCTGTTTCCCTGCACATAGCTTGCTCTAACCTATTCGTATCCTGTTTCCCTGCATATAGCTTGCTCTAACCTATTCGTATCCTGTTTCCCTCCACATAGCTTGCTCTAACCTATTCGTATCCTGTTTCCCTGCACGTAGCTTGCCCTAACCTTTTCGTATCCTGTTTCCCTGCACATAGCTTGCTCTAACCTATTCGTATCCTGTTTCCCTGCACATAGCTTGCTCTAACCTATTCGCATCCTGTTTCCCTGCACATAGCTTGCTCTAACCTATTTGTATCCTGTTTCCCTGCACATAGCTTGCTCTAACTTATTCATCTCCTGTTTCCCTGCACATAGCTTGCTCTAACCTATTCGTATCCTGTTTCCCTCCACATAGCTTGCTCTAACCTATTCGTATCCTGTTTCCCCTGCACCTAGCTTGCTCTAACTTATTCATATCCTGTTTCCCTGCACATAGCTTGCTCTAACTTATTCGTATCCTGTTTCCCTGCACATAGCTTGCTCTAACCTATTCGTATCCTGTTTCTCTGCACATATCTTGCTCTAACTTATTTGTATCCTGTTTCCCTGCACATAGCTTGCTCTAACCTATTTGTATCCTGTTTCCCTGCACATAGCCTGCTCTAACTTATTCGTATCCTGTTTCCCTGCACATAGCTTGCTCTAACTTATTCGTATCCTGTTTCCCTGCACATAGCTTGCTCTAACTCTACTCATACTTTTTGTTGTGTTTTTTTCATCATGCCAACTTTGATATCCATTCTGTATATAATGTGTTTTGTCAGTCACTCTCTCTATAATGTTATATATCTATTATTTTTACCCCTAAAGTGAGACTGAAATAGGTGTAATGGGATCAATGCTGTACCCTGGTTAACAAATTCAAAATACAAATAATGAATAAATAAATAAATTAAAGAAAGGTTGGAGAAAAATACAATTGCTGCAGGAATAAAGTACCAGAACTGTTGTACACAGGAAGTGTGCAAAACTATATAAAATCTACAATGTACAGTTGGTTTACTTCAATAAAGATGCATCAAAGATGTTCAATGAAAAAAACTGTATAAATCTTTCAGTTGTTTTTCAGTAAAGGTACAGCAAATATGTAAACTATGGAAAGTTGTTTAAAACCATTATTTTTTTAATAAAGATTCTGCAAAGATGTGAAATTTGACAAGCTGAATAAAACAAAAATGTTTATAGTTGTAAAACAGAGCTTTGAAAGTGAGGCTGTTTCTCTTTCTTTCTGTAACACAAACACACACCCAACCACACACACGCACACACACATATTGTTAGTGCAGGCCAAAAGCTAAGTGATTTTATTTGGGGTTAGAACTTTCTGATTATCTAAGCAACACTGCTTCTGAGGGACTTACTTGGTTTTAAATTTGACCCATCAGGAAGAACCGGGTCAGGATTTCTATACCTAATGCAGAAGGGGTGGAGATCTTTAAAAAGACTGTAAGAACCAAATTGTTCCTAATGTTGACTCTTTCCAGGACAGCCCTCTGAGGTATCTTCGAGTAAAAATTACACATTTCCTAAAAATCAGCTTAGCTGTTATTCCATCAGTCTGTGTTTTCCTCTTGGTATGTTTGGTAGACTTTTAACAAGCCTGTGGGTAGCAAAGAAAATACTTACATGGGCTTTTAATAAGAAGAGAGAGAGTCTGCTGCTTACACTCAGTGAGTTAAAGTCTGTAGTCTGTCTATATTCCATTTGTAACTGCTATATGGTCAAAAAGTCAGAGACAGATAACTATGATTTATTTTCCTTAGTATTAGTGGCAAACCAGCTAGCTGTTGATGTTTTTCTTATGTCATTTATCTGATTGAAAAAATGATTTTAGATTTCTCTGTATAAAAGTATACATTTGTATATTAAATGTTTGAACAGTATTGCCACATTTCTTTAAATAATTTCATTACTCTAAATCAGACATTTAGGGTTGGTTTATATAAGGTTATTTCACAAAACAGGTGAATTATAACTGTTGGTATCCACCTTCTGAAGAGAAATTATGCATAGTTATACATATGATAGGTTAATGGTATGGATGGCTCATTTTAAGACTGTGCAGTAACTGTGACCCTGGTGTGCCTGATTTATCTGGTATGTGATAGCATGTTACTGTAAAAGCAGGAAGGAGTGGTGATACTGAAAAGAGTATTACGACTCCTTTCTAGAAAACACTTGATTGTGAATGCAAAGTAGTATTAGATAAGATACAGTTTCTATTAGAAAGATATCGATAAAAGCACTAGGCAAAGAATGAAGCTAGTGAATGCATGGAAAGCCAACATTTAGAACTCTACTGTTCAGCTTTTCAGAGCGAAGCTTATTTGGGCATGTCAGGATGGCTGAGTGGTCTAAGGCACCAGACGCAAGGATTAAACTCTTTCCAATGTACATAGGGATTCTTGTCTCTATATGGAGGCTGAGTTCAAATCCCACTTCTGACAGGTGGCTTTTGTGGGAGGGAGGTTGGCATAATGGTTAAGGTATTTCCTTACAGACACAAGGCACAGGGTTTGATTCTTACATGGGGTAATTGGCTAGGCTTAAAATGGCCCACAAGGGCAGTTAGCCAAGTACTAACCTATGACTGGTGTTAGCCAAAGTCTAAAGCAACCATATTCATTTATTAGTCATAGGCTCTTCAGACCATACCTCTCACGTGTTATGTCAATGGTCCACCTTGCATGGCCATCACTGATATACTAGTTGCTGACCATGGTGTGAATTTTGTAAACTGGACTTCTTAGGTTGATATGTAAACAGGAACTTTCTAGGCTGTTGATCTGTGAGGATCTTTAGAAGCCTAGCCTTGCTTGCCCATGAAGTTTTTAGCCCTTGGAATTTAAGCACAAATAATAACCCTGAGCTGGGCATAACATTTACATGTTACCCATCCACAAGGGACAAGGGTGCTAAACCAGGGGTGGATTGCAGATTCACATCCATTCATCCAGATTATGTTTTCTAGAGTAAGGGATGTGCTTTGTTTTTTTGTGGAGAGGAAGACGATTCTAAAGAATTTACAGTTGTGTAATTAAACTTACCATAACAGTAGATGTTTGAATGATCACTGCTGCAGTAGCCTTAGCTATATGGGTTATATCATACTAAGGATATAACAGACAGACAAAGCTTCAGGGCACCTTTCATCAGCTCTAACTGTTTGAACACCAAGCACTTAAGAGTTTTCATGCCAAATGAGAGAGGAAATCTGAGCCCTGAGAAGACACAGCTAAGAGTAAAATTTATATACATATATACACACTATGGCAAATCAAAAATAAAAAAGGGTAATAGAGGGAGGCAGTGATCATTCAAACATATTCTGCTATGATAAGGTTGCTTCTTAACTGTACTATGTTTTTCATATTGATAACTACTGCAGTAGAGTTCGTTAGCTATATGGGTAGATTACCTTAGCTTACAACATTTGGGAGATGGAAGGGAAAAGGTCCAGAAACCCCTGGAGAATGGTCCTAGCAAAGCCTGATCTGGATCTAGAGATAAAATCAAGTGTGTAGTGCTTTGTAACAGTATGTACAGAATACCAAGTTGCTGCTTCTAGAATACTTCTGGAATCCAAACCTTTCCAAACTACCATAGATGAAGCTAAGGCCCTGGCAGAGTGAGCCTTGACCACTGCCTGGAATAGTTTTGTTAATGTGAAAATAGCAAGAGATAATAGCCTGAGACAACCATTTGGTTCATAGGTTGGTACTAGGCTATCAGCTCTAGGGCCTATACAAGCCTATTCATAACAATTCCTTGGCTATTTCTTCCCACACTATTTACTTCCCTGGACCCCTGAATGCCAAATCTCGAACCTAGGACCCCATGCACTAGGGTCAGAACAACACACCGCTACACCAAATTAGATGTAGAAATAGTCTGTTCTGACACAGGTTATTTCTTATCTTCACAAGAAATGAGCAACTGATCTGAAGATCTGAAAAATGTAGTTCTTTCAGGAGAGTACCTGAGGCCTGAGTTGTCTGTGGATATCCAAGATATGGAACATCTTTTCACCCTCATTTTTAGGTTCAGGAAAGAAAACAGGGAGAGAGGTGGTTTGGCTGAAAGTAAACTCATTTTTCTGCTTTGGGCATAAAATTAATATTTCTTCTCAAAGAAACCCTGTCCCTGTGAAAATGAGATATGGTTGACTCACTATAGAGCTTGCAACTCCAATACTCTTCTTTCAAAGGTTAAAGCAATCAGTAAAGCAGCCTTCTGTGATAAGAACTTCAAGACAGCCAGATTAGATGGCTCAAATGGAGCAAATGTTAACTTTTGTAACACAAAACTAAGATCACAAGCAGGTGCCACAGGTTTCCTTGGAGGCCTCTTATGCAAAAAAAAAACAAAAATCAAAAACATTTTGACATGACAAACAAAATAGGATGATCGACTAGCAGACATGCTGAAATGGCCAATAAATAAACCTTGACAGAGGAATAGGAAAGATCAAAGGATAGTAACTCACACAAATATTGTAAAATCAGAGAAACAGTAGCACTAAATGGGTGCTAAACCAGAAAACCCTTTCCATTTGCTAATATACAGTTTTCTAGTAGCAAGCTTTCTTGCCTCCATTAATACATTGTGTATTGCCTCAGTAAACCAGCGCCTAAAGGGAATTAAGGCTCCATTGTCTAGGCAGTCAATTGAATTGATTGGTGTCAGGGTGCAACATACACCCCTGTTTTTGTGTGAGTAGATCCAGTCTGTGAGGAAGCTTATGATAATTTCCTCTGGCCATTTCCAAAAAAAGAGAGAACCACTGTTGCCCCTGCCAGAAGGGAGTTACCACAATGATTTGGGGAGATTTCTTCTGAATCTTCAGAAGTACCCTGGATATGATTGGAAATGATGGAAAAGCAGACATGACCATTTCTGTCCAAGGAAAGGAGAGGAAAGGACATCTATCTTCCAGGCCTTCCAGCATGGAGCCCTGGATCAGAATTATGCCAGTTGATTGTTTAGAGAGGAGGCAAACATGTCTGTATGAGGAAGTCCCCACAGATGGATCAAATCTTGGAAAACCCCTGATCTAGTTGTCATTCATGAGGGTCTGCCCTTCTTCTCAACTTGTCCAGCACACAGTTTTGCTCTCACAGAATAAAAAATACCTACAGAGTGAGACTGTGCTGTGAAGCTATATCCCAAGTTAACATGGCTACTCTGTATAGGGGGTAGGACCTAATTCCATCTTGTTTGTTAATGTACCACAGCACTATGGTGTTGTCTTTAACAACTTGAAGATGTCCAGGCGACCAAAGATGATACAGCAACTTGAGTGCCTTGATCAGGGCAAGCACCTTTTCATATTTATGTGCTTGCATCTGTCCTTGGTATCCCAAACACCATGTACTTTTATCCATCTTGAAACTTGTCCCAAAGCAAAGTCCAAGCTTTTGTATTGACTGATTGCTGTGGAGGAAGGTGGGAAGGGACAGGGAAGACCTGGAATTAGGGAAATTAGGGACATTTGTTGTCTCCACCAACTGATTTCTCTGCTGACAAATTCCAGAAATGGGGTTTGAAAAGATAATGCATGTTGGTGATGGGACCAAACAGACTTCAGATACCATTCTGTCTTTATAATGTGGAGTCTTGCCAGGGTTATCATGCGAATCATAGATGCCACAAGATCCAAAAATCTTAAGGTATTCTCTACCAGTGACTGAAGTCTGAGTGCAAGACCTTAGAAACAGATCTAATTATAAATCTTTTTTTCCTGTGGAAGAAAAACTCCATGGACTGTGGTGTTTAACAGATACCACAGGAACACAATCCCGTGTGCAGGAGTCAAAAATACTTTAGAATGTTCTCTGGGATTCCCAGCTTGTGTAAGAGATTTCTCACCCACATGAGTGTTTCCTGACACTTTTAAGAAGACTCTGCAAAGACAATCAAATTGTCTAAATGTTGAAAATGTGGTACCATGTAGTCTGCAATGAAATATAACTGGAGCTAGACACTTTGTGAACACCCTTGGTGCAGTGGATAGTCCAAACTGTAAGGCAGAGAACTGATAATGTGATTCAGACACACAAAACCTTAATAAACATCTGGAGTCAGGATGAATAGGGATGTGATGATAAACATCTTTTAAATCAAGTATTTCAAGGATGCTTAAATGAGGAAGAGGGGATAAAAGGTTGTGAACTGACAGCATTTTGAACTTTGGCAGTATCACAAACAGGTTTATAAAAGAAAGATTCAGAAGAGGTCTCCAATCATTTTCTTTGTTTGGCACTAAAAACATCCTTGAATAAAAAACCTTTACCTGTCTGGGAAGGAAGAACTAGTGCCATCATTCCCTGACACAACATGTGCTGAAGGACAGTGGGAAACAGAGGAGTCTGGTCTTTTGGGTGAGGAATTACCCCCTGGAAAGGAGGAATTTCCTCCCACTGCCTTCTGTAAACTTGATGAATGATCTCCAGAACCCATCTGTCTGAAATTGTTGCCAAAGACAAAAATGGAGAGTCACACTTTCTGCAATGGAAAAGAGACCGGGGACTACCAGGGCAGAAAAGGGAGGACAAGATCCCTTAAGTACTCATTCTGATTTAGACTGTCCCTGGTTAAGGGGGAGGGCGCCTGTGTTCTTCTTTGAACTCCCCTGCTATTTCTTTTTAAATGCCTGTTTCATTGCATTTTGCAGAGACTGTTTACTTTGTTTCTTGCAAAACTGGATGAGGGTTTAGAGAATCAGAAAATTTGGAAAAGGAAGTCTGAAAAATCTTAAGAGATTCCTTGTATCAGCTTATACCTCTCATCACACTTTTTGATAACCTATGCGGCAGAGGCACCAACAATTAAATCTATATCCAAAGGAGATCTCTAAAATCTCATTTCCCACATCATCTGAGAGGTTCCGAGAATGCACCCAAACAAACTTCCTCAAATGATACCACTGGCTATAACCTTGGAAGAAGTATCAACAGAGTCTTACACACACTGTAAACAATGAGTTCTGAAAAAATTAAAACATTTTAAGCAGATTTTTCTTTGAAGGAAGAAACTACATATGAAACATTCCTAATACTTTCACAATTAGAATAAATTAACATTTCATAGGTTTATCGATTAGTACTAGGCTAACTGTCCTTATGGACCATTTTAAGCCTAACCAATTACCTCATGTGAGAATCAAACCATGCACCTTGGGTCTATAAGGTAAACAAATTAACCATTATACCAGCCACCCACCCACTTGAGCCTAACAATTCAAAATGCTGGAAATATCAGCAATTTTCCCATTCTTGTCAGAAAGAAAAGGATTGGATTTAACCAAGTGTTTAGCAGAAATGGGATTAACTAAAGCTATAGGTTTTGGGTCAGGTTTGGGATGAGCATTTATACATTCTTTCTGCCTTTTTAGGGGCAGCTGTCTGGCTGTCATGAAAATTGCAGGCAGTGACATACGCATCCTCCAGAGCTGACAGAACTGGAGGAATGGAAAAAGGTTCTGAAAATTCCTTATCTAACACCTCAGTATTTTCTGAGGGACTGAGAAACCCCAGTGTTCTCCCACTGAAAAAATAGCACATTATGGAAATAGTCTCACAGAAACAGAAACCCCCATAGACAGAATCAGAAACTGAGCTCTCCTTTGAGTCTGAATTGGAAATCTGAGGAGAAAACCCTGTATCTATCCTTTCACCATCCTGTCAGGATTCAGAATCTTGAATCTCTTCAGGAAAAGAGACATGCTTCTTTCTTTTATTAGAAATCATCTTATAAGAATTATCAATAGCCTGCATTACACCCTGAGCCAGACCCAGTAAACTACTCCTGTGTAAAGAAATTTGAGGAGGTGTAGATACGTTTAGTTTTTTGTTTCTGTTTGTAATGGGCAAAACATTCTGACTAAACAGGGAACACTTTGTTTCATCTCAGAGGACTGACTAGAGTGGCTCTCTGTTTCTCACTGAAGAGGGCCACAATAGCTGCAGAGGACATGGGTAACCTCCCCGGTCCACAGTGTCTGTAGATGCTACATGACAGAGATCCAGGGTAAGAAATGAGTAGTTTGAGGTACCAGCTTTGACCACATAGTTGCTCACCTGTGGTAGAGACAAATTGCTAGCCTGCTGTGCTAGCAAAGACTGTTTGCTTAAATTTTTCTTTTTATGGCTGGAATAAGTTCAACCATGGGACCAGTATTTGTTACATGGTTAAGCTGAAAGTGGTCTCTCTTTCCAGGAAAAACAAGCAGCATAAGCCAGTAAAAATGTAAAGTTTTTAAAAGTCACTTTTTTTCTCACAAAGGCACAATAAATGCAGTTTAATGCACTTTTCCAGCCACATAAAGTAAAATAAACACAGTTTCTCCACACAAAAAATGGTTTCAACTACTTTAAACAACTTTTCAAAACTGACAACAAAAAGTGCACTCCCATTGAAAAGTATGGTTAAGTCTCATGACAGTCCATTAAAACACAAGTAACTTACCTAAGCTGGAAAGTAAATTAAAACAATATATTTTTAAGTGGAGAGTTTCTTCATAAAGGGAACATATCTGCCCAGCAAAGCAAAAGCACAAGCCAGCCTTCAAAGGAGTGCTCGTTTTGGCTGTAGGAAAGCTCTGAAGGGCTTGTGTTTTAGGCAGCTCAGCTCAAGCGGCCTAAACATTTGAATGCATGGAAGGTGCCCTGAAGCTATGGAATCTGGCTGGCTGTTATATCCTTGGCAGGATATAATCTGTGTAGCTAAGGCTACTGCAGCAGTGATCAATATAATGACCTTGTGGTAGTCTCTGTGATACACATATCTATCCCTCCAATATCTTCTATTTATGTTGCAGAAGAGATTAAGATCTCTTGAGTCAATGTTTTTTCCACCATTAGATTTGTGGATACGTAGAACAGGATGGGATCTGCTGATGCTCTGTTAGCGAGGCAGATATCTCCATTCAATAGTTTGTATGATACTGAGAAGAGGGATGAGGCTTTGGGACGGTCAGTGTAGGTTTTTTGATTTCTACCCTTGATTTTCTTGATGAGAAAGCGTTGCAGTACTTCAAGTTGTAATACCGAAGTGGGAATTACACTAAATGATTGGCCTAATACGTGCCAATTACAGTGGAATGATTATATTCCTGGACCTAGACACCACACCCTTACTGATATGCTGTGCATGAAAAAGAACGTTTTTCCAATACTGGATACATGGTGAGTGAAGGACAGTTTGCTGTCCACATAACTTCCCAAGTCCCTAAATACTGAATTAATTTTCAGGTTTGTGCTGTCACTGTGATAGGTAGAGGGGATGTCATGCTTGACTTAGGATACTATTATACATTCCTTGGAATTTATTTTTACTCCATGGTCATGACACCAGCTATTTGTTTGGGAAGTGCGTCTTGCAGAATTTTGGTGTCCTCTGGAGAGTTTACAATGGCATCAAGTTTACAGTCATCTTCAGTTTTGATCAGCAACAAACCCTTTACATTACTTCTGTCCTCTGAGAAGTAAATACCAAAGAGGAATGGTCCAAAGACTGAACGCTGGGGTACACCACTAGTATCAGGTCTTTTGGAAGAGGTAGAGCTGCCTACCCTAATTTCCTGGGTTTTATTTGTGATCCAGTTTCCTCTTCATTGAGTTACAAAAAGATTAACATTTAGATGGGACAGTTTATCAACAATACTTGAGTGTTGGATTGTGTCAAATACATTTGTGGCATGTACTGTGACTGATTTTATCTCATCCACTGCTTCAGTATCCATCCCAAGGAACTCGACCAAGTTAAGCAGGCAAGATCTACCCTTGACAAAAACTGAACTTGCTTGGTTCAAGAGTTTGTAGGTTACCTATGCTCCTATCTATTAATTCCATAATGATCTTCTCTATAGCATTATAGATGAGGCTAATCAGATTTATAGGTCTATAATTATATAGTTTTGTCATCAAAAAGTATGTGTATCCTTGTAGCCACAAGATAAGTATACATTCGTATACACACTGCACTGCAGAAAGTTTATTTTCTAGACAGCATAAGTCAGAAAAGAGCAAATTAAGCTCTGAAGAGCCATACACAATATCAGTGGTACAACTGGTTAAACAGTGTAAATAGAATGGGCTCCCAAATGCTGGTCTGACCAAGAAAGAGTAGGTAGCACATCATGTAGAGGTGAGATTCAGTCCAAAGCATCTGGATGCAGACTGACAGGGGCTGTAGGTGTACAGCATGTTGCAAAATGGCAACCCAGTTTGTTCTGAGGTGATATTAAAATATAGCCTAAGTAGCAGATGCTGGAGCTGGTAAATTGAGATGAAATGCCTTGGCGATTTGGCAGCTGGAAGAATGAAACAGCTTGAAATTCAAAGAAAGCAAAAGCAGAAAGAGAGAGAGAGAGAGAGAGAGAGAGAGAGAGAGAGAGAGACCAAAGCTGTCACTATAACCTGGTTAAGATGCAAAAGAAGTAACAGAAAAGAGATAAAAACAGTAACAGCATTTGGAATAGATGCTCCTTCTTCACCAGATGCATGTGATTAGCAGGGGATGAAAACCCAGCCCTGGATGCCAAGGTCAGGACTAAACTGATACCTTGTTAGAATGAGGGGGCGTGATTTTGATAATTTTACTCAGGCATTTGAATGTGTGTGTATGTGTGCATATATGTGTGTGCGTGTGTGTGTGTGTGTGTGTGTGTGTGTGTGTGTGTGTGTGTGTGTGTGTGTGTGTGTGTGTGTGTGTGCAAACCTCAAGTAGATCAGGGGCAATGGGTGAAGTTTTTAACCTCTCTGTTCATGAGTAGTAAAATTCTTGTGGTTAGCAAATTAAGCGACACTGACTAACTGGATTATATCAAAGTTAAAAAAATGTTTGCTAATTTGTTAGTTTTATAAGAAAACACAGATGAACATAGGAAAAAAGCAGAAGTTATGACCAATTACTTTATTGCAGAACTAAGCACTTACTTTAATACGTGGGTTAACTAGATGTCAAATTACTACATACACAATACTTTGTCTGAGGATATGAGCATTTTATTAATGTAACACTGCTGAACAAATGGACAGAGAGCATGACCTGTATATGGCCAGAAAGACACAACTGCAGAAGAGTGGTTTGGCTAACATGGGCATAAGACAACCTAGTGCATCCGTTTAAACCATCCCAGAAAGATACACCACAGACCTTGAGAGAGAGAGACAGAGATATAATTGGTTCTAGTCCATGCAAAGGTCTCAGAGGTCATATGTTTCCAGAGTAACCAAGTGGAACATTTATGGTCCAAATTTCAACAGTAGCAGAGCTGGGAAAAAAGCCATGTGTGGGAGCCAGCAAAGGTAATACCACCATAGTGACAACATCTGTTCTAAACTACCACAAGAGGCTGTGCTCTATCCTGGTGGAGGAAAAGAGACTATTGCTAAACGGGAACCTGAATTAGACATAACTGTTAAGCTTGCAGCCATTACAAAGGAGCAATACCTGCACAGGTAGTCCACTCCAGTTACGGCCATGGGGGTGGACATCTTTTCAGGTATTACTGTCAAGATATTAATTGTACTGGGAAAGGGGGTCAAGAAAACGAGAAAGTGGAAGTATTTACCTGCAGGGCAGCCATTGTTTGGTGGAGAACTACAGGCTATCAGGAAATCATTCACTAAAGCAGATAAAACAGGAGGAACAGCTGCAGACTGACAAATATCAAGCTGTAACAAACCATAATAAATGTTCTGGACAATATGAATTTCCTTCTGATCCTACTTTAAAAACTTTAATTTTAGATAAAATTTCAGCAAAAGAAACATTTTCTGGAGTAAAACCTGAAGCAACACTTGGCTCAAATTCAGAATCTGCTTCTGCGACAGTGATCTAATGTTGAATATTACTGAAAAATTTTACATGGTCATAAGGGGGCAAATAATGTGTTTTGTAACAAGCTATTAGTTGATCATCATTTATTTATTTATTAGCATTTATTGATTGTTATTGCAGTAGGTGGATTGGATACTCTAAATTGGCCCTAGGTGTGAGTGTGTGCATGTGTGTGCCTTCTGTGGAAGGTTGGGCGCCGGGCTGGCAACTCAACAACATAAAATTCCACTGCCAATCATGAGCGGACAGATGATCCACTGTGGCGACCCCCTGACCGGAAAAGCCGAAAGAAGAAGAAGATTGATCGTTATTATTTGTCTGGGAAAAAAAACCCTTTTCAGCACAGGCTGAGGAAGAAAAGCTCCATACAGCATTACTGTTGTAATGAGACATAACGTAATATATATTTATAAATAACTTATTACAAAATAACAGCAGCAAACAGATGTACATGTAAATATGATCATCACAGATTAAAGGATTTCAACCCACCCATAATCAAATCGGAACGCTGATTATTAAATTAACAAACTTCACAAAAGTTGGAAAAAAACTGCATCTAGATGGTATACAATTTCCTGAGAAGAAGGTCTATAAACAAAATCAGGAAAATATCAAACTTCAGAGGAGAAATAGTTGGAAATAACATGAAAAGAGAGCTACCTAATGCTGTTGATGAGAAAGAAGGCTACAGCGTTTTAGAGGTTGGTGTAAATATGGTATGGAGAGAATAACAGTAGACATTATAGGAAGGAGTAAAGAAGAGTTTGGAGCTGGGTTAACGGAAGTGGCAAAAAGGAAGCAGGTATCAGATGATAGTCAAGAAATACGGTACAGTAAGTAGTGACATTTGACACTTAGGAAGGAAGGCAATTATATATTGGAGGTAATATTTTCTTTGACAAATGTGAAGACTACCAAAGTTACCAGTAGATATGAAAGCATACAAAGTGCAAGACTATGGCTCTCTTTACATTTAATCCAATTTGTGTACCTCAAGAGCATGCAATTTATTAGATTCATGACAATGAGGAGAGTTACCTTAATGTGATTGGATTTTTGGGACTGATATGTTAGTAATGCTGGAATGTCCATCACATGGACTCTGCCTAAAAATGGCAATGCAGGGGCAGCAAAGCCTTTAACTAATATACAAAAACCTTGAAAGTAGAGGATTATTTTACAGCCTCAGCATAAAACAGTTTGGTATGATTAGAGAAGGATTGTGATAAAGGTGTATGAAGCTCACAAGGCATGTTTTAGGTGACAGGGTGCCCTCCAGGTATTACAAAGTCTGAATTTAACTTTGCTACAAACGTTAAAGATAATTAAACTTTTTTTTATTTAATTACCCAGGCTAAAGCACAGCAGCACATGCCAGCTGTGTCAGCTGATGTGGCAGAAAACATTTATATGGCGGTTGCCAGTTTAACAAATTTAACAACTGCCGAGAATCATTTCAGTAAAATTCTAGGCACTGCAGTTTATGAAGGTGATAAAGTATATAGTAGTCATATTTCTAATGAAGTTATTATGGATGTAAGTCAGTTGTTTGTTAGGACCAAATAATTAAGTGAATATAAAGTATCAGACCATGAGAAATTATGAATAAGGACTTAAACACTTCATCTGAAGAACAGCTGAGAGCCTAATATGTACTATTTCTTTTTTTTTTTTTTAAGTTTCAGCCAATGTCATATACTTTCTGGCTGAAAAAAGCTTTAATCATCTCTGTATATAAAAATAAAAGAAGCAGGCATGTAGTGGAAGTTTATAGCTTCATCAGCCTGATGTCCTGCATAGATAAAGTATTTGAAAAATTATTTCGACAAACATTATTAAATCAGCCAAGGGTTAATTATACAAAAAAAAAAAATCAGTCAGCATGCCTATTATATGAGCATTGATTTAACACTTGTGACCATTTTTTTCTGTCATAATGTTGTCAGATCTATAGGTTTGGAGCTGTAAGTTGATGTGGTCTGTGCAGATTTCTCAAATGCATTTAATACAGTTATCCACTGACTCATGAAGAAACTTCATAGTCTGGGTTATCGGTTACTGAGTGATTGGATGGGGAATTTGTCTGAGAAATACTTGTGGATGTGTGTGTAGAAGAGACTGAATGGCAGTGAGCCAAGGTTACCTCAGGTATCAGAGCTGGGTCCATGGTTATTTATCAATTAATGGACAGATCAGAGTTTATTTCATGGTCAGTCAACAGCACTGCAATGCAAATCATGTTGCACCGTTGAACTGGTTTACACTGGACCAGTAGCTGTACCATCAATGAACTGGTTTACACTGCAGTACTATATGCCATTTCATAGTCATATGAATATTCTAAATGTTAACTTTGCAGTATCCTGGAATTAATACAATTAATTGCTTCATTGTGCAGTTGGAACAACTACATAGTAGAGCACCTACCTTTGATGAGCAACTACCAACAGAAACACACACATGCACTGAACTTATACAAGCATGTGCATAAGTGCACACACGTACACATGCCTATACACACATACATAGACACACACACACACACATACACACACACACACACACACACACACACACACACACACACACACACACACACACACACACACACACACGGATGCACAACAGCTATTCATGCACACACAGGCAACAAACTTATACAAGCATGTGCATAAGTGCACACATGTACACATGCCTACACACACATACATAGACACACACACACACACACACACACACACACACACACACACACACAGAACAACTATTCATGTACACACACTGATACTGTCACACACACATTGTACCAGTGTTCATACAGAACAGCTATTCATGTACACACACATACATAGACACACACACACACACACACACACACACACACACACACACACACACACACACACACACACACACACACACACACACACACACACACATATACGCTGGCATACAGAACAGCTATTCATGTACACACACTGATACTGTCACTCACACATTGTACCAGTGTTCTATCTCCCTCATTCTGTCTCTCTCTCTCTCTCTCTCTCATACATACACACACACACACACACACACACACACACACACACACACACACACACACACACACACACACACACACACACACACACACACACAGAGTGTTGCACCAATATACACACTCTTACATTCATATTTATGTACAGCATGGCCTGCCTCGACTGGTTATTTGTGTAGGGTGATACCGCTTCTGTTTACCCTCCACAGATACACACCATTGGAAGGTACAGGTGAACTCCATGACAAATGGGCAAGCATTTAACACCTTTGAAATTCTGTCCTGCCCTGAACATGTGCTGTTCAGATGTCTGTGAATCTTCACCTGTTAAAGTACTGTAATGGGATAGTACACTGGCAGGGCTATTTACATAGACTCCCCCCACTGGCTAACAGTACCATATCTATATATGGTAATCTGAAACCACACAGTGGTGATTGTAGGTAGTGAGGGATTTTATAAATCAGAATGCTCTTGCATAACGCAAATGACTAAAATAGCAGCCATTAGTATAGAAAATATAATCATAGAAAATGTTGTGCCAGGTGTTAAGGATTATTATCTCTTGCTGCATCTCGGCTACTGAAAAATAAAACAATAATCAATACAAGTAAAACCAAATTGATGTTGTCTAGTGAAAAAATATTGGTACAACTTGACATATTGACACAATGAACTTAGAATGGCTTTATTAGGAAATACTGGTATATGGCACCTTGTCTTTTAAGGACTGTACAAATAACATTTGTTCAGAATGTTATATAAAGGAAATTGTGAAATTATTAGGTTTATAAAATCCAAAAGCCCCTTAGTAATTCTTAGTCTATATTGAAGATTTGTAGGGTATAGACTGGAATACTATTACTTTTTCCGGGGACAAAGTACCCCATTTGTGAAATTAAAGTTTATTTAAAGGAGATTAGCAAAGGCAGTAATATGCATGGACACTTACTCGATTAACAAGGATTAAGACACTTTGCCATTTCTCTTTGCCTTATATATGGCAAAGGGTGACTTAATCTATGTTTACAAAGCCAGACATCATAAATTTCTGCTGACGTGCCTTTGTCTAACAAAGAACTGTAGGTATGGTGCTTATAGGTTCATAGGTTCCCAGATTTATACTAGGCTTGTGACTTCCAGGGTCTTTACAAGCCTAGCTATGCAGCCCAGCCCAGTTTTGTCCCCGAGTTCCTTGGATGCCTATGTGGTGGGATATGTTAGTAAAGAAGTAGCTAATGGTTATGTGGGTGGGGGGGCATGTTAGCTGAGGATTAATTCACTTACTGTTGACCTCTGTCCACTAGAGACATGGGGGATCGACTGGGAGTGAATTTATAGTTTCTCATCCAGTGATCAATGTTTCTTTTGAATATGGTGGAGCTTGAACGCTGCTTCATGTAGAGAAGGAGCTTATTCCATAGCACAGGCATCCTTCGAGAAACATATCGGCCCCTCCAGGATGTTCTATTTGTGTTACAACCAAAGATCGCATCCTTGGATCTAGTGTCTCTGGTGCTGTTTGTTTTGTGGATGAGCAAGAGATCCATTAGAGCTGGATTTGCGGCTGCCTTATATACCAGGAATAGATCGCCTCTCAGTAACCTGTAGGCGACTGAGTACAGATCCTAAAAATATCAATACAAACTTGAAAGTAACAACAATGTTTCCTAGAAATACTTATGTATTTATGGAACCCTCTGTCAGAAATGCTAGATGAAGAAGCAGTTTAATAATTTTAAGCAGGAATTAGACAAGTATTGTTAATTAAAAGGCTGTTTCAGGTAGGCATCATAGACTATATCCATATCAATACTTGTTGTGATGTGATATCTGTCATACTAAGCACAAGAAAGTTTTTATTTTTTATTTCTTTTATTAACTGGGTAAATGAAGTGGTCCAAACTCTGGAACATCTTCAATCACTTCCTATGCCAAATGGCAATAATAAACATTGTTATATTTACATGAACAAGAACAAATGACATAAGTACAAAATAGTGATCTAGATGTATACATATAGTTCGGCATTTTTTTTTACCCTACACAAGTATAAATTGCCTAATAAATATGAAAAGTAACAAATACATTCACAGAAAAATAGAGCAAAAGGAAATGTAATCATTAGTTATTTATTCATTGATATTTGTTTACTGGGAAAGTCCGACTGGGCACAGGTGTGCTTTTTCAGCTGAGGCCTGGGGAGAAAAGCTCCAGGGTATCATGTATCATACTTAATGCAATCAATATTTACAACAACAATTTTTATTCTGAAGGGTCAATGAATATATAGCATAATAGTATAATAAAATCTGAACTGATATTCACAAACAATATACAAGCACTGAAGTGAGAATTTACAGATAGAAAGCAAGTGTATAAAATAGGTAAGAGTAATATAAGAAATACAATAAAGAGAGGTATTATAGGGGATAATCAAATTTAAGCATTACTAGAAGTAGCAATGGAATAGTAATTTGTACTTATTAAAAGTAGGTATAACAGTTTATGACTACAGTAAAGTGAGGTATTAGAAGAAGATACGCAGGTTAAGTGATTTAGTGGCTTAAAGGCAGGGATAAGAAAGGTAATTATGGGTGTTGAGAGCTATATCCCAGAGGAGGAGCAGTGACAACGCCAAGAGGAAGACAGGAAGTCTTTTAGTAATGGTTCGAAAAGATGAAGGTGTGAGGTAGACCTTGATTGATTTAATAATTTTTTTATAAGTTCTAGCTACACTGTAGGAATACAGACTGACCCCAGCAGGCCTTTGCTGTTCGTAGATGTATCGTTTGACTGAAGGGGGTGGTTTGGAAGATAGTACTGGAGTATGGGCTAGTTGGTGGGTAAGCGGATGGGGTATGGATGATTGTGTGGGCTAAGATAAGCTAACTGTAACATAAGTGGTGAGGAGGTTCAAGCCACGTAAGTGTTTCTAGCAGTAAACAGTGGTGGGTCTGGTAAGGTTTTTTGCATGTGACTCTGGCAACTTTCTTGTAACATTGTTCAAATTTAAAACTAAGTGAGGCTTGTTAGCTTTTCATGATAGGGACTCCAAAGAGGAGAGAGGATAAAAGCTAAGTGGTAGAGTTACTTTGGTAGAGTTTATAAGGAATGTCTTTACTCTCTGTAGGGTAGCACATTTTTGATGGGTTTTCTTGATAATGTTATAGATCTCTAAATTGAATTTCAGATTGTCATTCATTGTCATGTCAAGTAGTTTTGCATGTGGGGTAACTTCAAACATGGTATTATTTAAGGAAGGAATTTTTAAAGCTGCTTTTTCATGGAAATGAGATTTTGGAAAAAAAAGGGAAGAAATTTAGTTTTTTGGGATTTAGTAGCAGATGTTTATCTTGTAGCTATCTTTCAAAGGCTTCTTGAGAAATTCTCTGAAGATGTATTAGGTTGCTGGAAATGCATATTAGAGTAGAATCATCTGTGCATTGTATGAGAGAAGCTTGTCGAGAGGATTTATGTAGATTCTTAGTAGTATATTGAAGACTAGATGGCCAAGAATGCAGCCATGTGGCATGTCTTTATTGCAGGAAGAAAAGGTGGAGAGCCATTTAACAGACTGGTATTTATCTGTTAAGTAGTTGTTAAACCACAGTATTGTGGATTGGGATAGGCTGAAGGAAGACAGTTGGGGGAAGAGCTATTGGCGAGAGACTAGATCAAAAGCTTTAGAGAGGTCAAGGAACACAAAGGCAACAAGTTTGGCTTTGTCTCTGGCTGTGTTAATAGTATCTGTGAAAATTTATAAGGCTGGTAGTGTTTTGGGTGGGTCTAAAACTATGCGGGGCCAGGAGCTTTTTCCTGAAGCAAGTCTTGAAGATGTTGCTTGTAAATGCACTTCAAAGGGGAGTGTATGGTGATAGGTCTGAAATTGGTTACATGAGATGAGGTTCCTCCCTTATGAAGGGGGATGATGAAGAATTCTTTCCACAGAAAAGGAACATATGTTTTCTTGATAGATCTATTAATTGAAACAGACACAAAATAGGCTATGCAACTGACAGCCAACTTGAAATATTCTGTCAAGAGATTATCTGATAAGGAGACCAGGGTTTCAGTTTAAGAAGTAGTGATTTAATGTATGGGATTGGGATGGGTTTTAGAGTGAAATAGTTTTTTTTTTTTGTCTGAGGAGAGGGCACGGCTGGATTGTTAGGAGGAAAATCTTTAGTAAAGGCTTTAATGCTTTCTATAAAATGCATATTACATTGGGGCAGGATGGAGTATAGTATTAACAGAAGACCAGATTTTTCTTAGGGTTGGAACACTAATTTAGTAAGGGGTTAATGTAGTAGATTTTCTTGTCTGCATTAATCTGTCTTTTAGTATGGTTACATGTTTTTTTAAAGCATTGCAGATTTTGGGGAGATATATGTTTTAACAATTTTCTCCAAGCCCTACTCTTTCATGCATTAGTTGTCTGTTTTGACTGGATGACCATCATAACAGTATTCCTTTTACTTTTATTGTTCTAGTTGGAGCCAAGCTATCGATGTTTTCAGGAAAAGTTTGTTAAACTTATGTACAGTTTCATTAACTGGAATATTTGTTTGTCAGGATAGACCAGTTGAAAGAGCTTAGGATTCTGTTAAATGTATCAGGGTTAAAATTAGTGAGATTATGGGAAGTACTAAGTAAGTGTTGTTTGACTTGATGGGTACCCAGTCTGTCTGCACATATAGGGAGGTGGTCACTGAGACAATCAGAAAGGATGCTGCTGGAGACATACTTAGTGGAATCAGACACCAATATCCAACCAAGAACTGAGCCGCATATTTTGGAATAGTTATAATGTGTGTGGGAGGAAATGAGTCGAGTCAAGCCGTATAGGTTGAGACATGTTGATTAATATTTTGTAGAGATAAGCTTCCAATCAAAATTAACGTCACATAGGATTATCTTTTGATTAGAATTTGTATGTAAGATTTTGTTTAGGATGCATTCAAGGGTTGTAGCATTATTGCCTGGGGGAATATAGAGCACCATAATACACAGGTTTTTAGATGGGAGGTGAGGAGTTTGGCATTATAGAATTTTGGAATAGGTTGATTATAGGGTAGGATTTCAAAATAGTAAAGATACTCCAACATCTAATTTTTCTTTTGAGTTCGATCAGCTCTGATATTATAACCAGAGAGAAAGATGAAGAAGTTGATGATAACTAGGGTTGCCACCTTTCAGTGTGGTTAAAACCAGAGTAAGACCACACCCCTCGCATCACCAGTATCCATGCCCACCCCGCCCTTTCTCCCACCCACACTCCTCCCATTTTGTGATACCACTGCAACATCATTGGGCAGGGAACGCCCTCTTTTTCCATTCCTAATGCCTGCTTATGGCTGATTTACTATGCTTTTCTGTAAAAAAGCATAGTAAATCAGCCAATTTACAAACTCCGATAGTCTATTTTCTTTTTTGAAAAAGAATACCGGAGTTTGTCCAGTGCTTGCTGGACTACCGGAGAATCAATTTGATTTCTGGATAGTCTGGAAAAAAAATGGAGGAGTGGCAACCCTAATGATAACCATTTTTATAATAATAGCTGTAACCTTAATTGCACTCTACTAATACCTTGCACATGTACCTCCTATTGGATGCCTCTTGTTTGCATGCAGCAAAGGCTAAGCCTGCAGTTGGTCAGCTTCTTCAGTGTTCTATCAAGGTAAACAAAGTAAATGGTGATAACAAATATACCCCATATAGCCAATAATAAAAACAGAAGTTAAGCACTTACCATAACACTAGATTCAAGTTGTCTCTTCCATCCATTTCAACCTGTGGGTTACTGGATCTGACTGGATCAAACTGGACTAAGGTCACACCCCACACATCACCCATAACCCCACCCATTCCCTCCTCTCACCTGTTCATGCCCTACCCATTTTGTGACATCACTATGTCATCAGCTAACAGGAAATTCCTGATGCCTGCTTTCAGCTGATTCACTATGCTTTTCTGTAAAAAAGCATAGTAAATCAGTTGATTTAACAAACTCCGATAGTCTGTTTCCTTTATTTAAACAGGATGCCAAAGTTTGTACAGTGTTATCCGGACTACCGGACAATCAATTTGATTTCCAGAGAGTCCGGAAAAAAAACAGATAGGTGGCAACCCTACACATGAGAATCTTCAACTCTGAAACTCCATTTCTTTGGCCATAATGTTCTGCATGCCTGAATCTAAAGTTTGCCCTACCATATCTGATCTACTATACAGAATCCCCCTAACAAACGGCCAAGGATCAGATCAAAACGTTTTCCATAAGAGATTGAACCAGCCTCCAAGATCCAACAGGAGTCCTAAATACCAGTGTCAGTTTGAAAGGGGGGGGGGGCAGAGGTAGCGATGGCTGAGACAGATGGAAAAGGACAACATGGATAGGGTGTTATAGTAAGTGTATAACTTTCATATTCAAAGTTGGCGCTTCCATCTGCCTCAACCTGTGTGACAGAGTCTCCAGCCACATAGAATGGGTGGCATCAGGAGACAATATTCCACAAAATGGTGGTGCCAGAAGAAGTTATATTTTCAGACTGAATGTCCATTTTATGATAAGACACAAAGGTATATGTGCTAGACCAGGAAAATACTGCAAAAAATATCATCTAAAGAAGCAAGTCCAAAAAAGGCACTTGAAGTAGACACTGTCATAGTAAGAGTGGGCATTGGGTTTGATAGGAAGAGGTACACATTTCATAGTATAAATAAAAAAAGATACGCAACTGGATAGCCATCTGGACAAAATTACCTTGGAAACTGTTTGCCCAAACATAACTCTAAAGAACGACAAAAAAGTTTGTCTGATTTCCTGATATGCTTTGTTCTGTCCAAATACAATCTGAACTGATGGTGGAGGTCCAGGTAATGAAGCGTGTACTCTCTCTTATTACTGAAGTTCAGGAAGTAAACAGTCAACTGAATTGACTGGCTCAGATCAGACAGACTTGTCTGGCAGCTGGTACAGAGGGTTAAGGCTCAGAGGTGTAGTTCCTGTAGTAAAGGGGGTGGATTTCTCAGCCCTCATTTACCAGATGTGTGAGTCTAAGCAAATCACATATCACAGATATCACAGATATTGCTCCTAGGTTATGCCTGTAAAGGTGTCCAGTGGGCTTACCTGGATAACAAATTATTATTCTCAGAAGCAGCATTAGGAAAGAAGGAAGAATTAGTCCTTAAGGACTCCCTGCCTCTATAAGAAATAAGGTAAGGCAGGCTACAAGATAACAACTGTAGTTCAGACACTCGTCTGGTTGAAGTAAATGTAACTAAGGAAAAGTGCCTTCCATGAGAGAAACTTTAAGTCCAAGGCAGCAGCTGATTCAAAAGGAGACCTGGTTAAGGCTTGAAGAAGAAGGGGCAAGTCTTAGGGAGGAACTGGATTCCTTACTGGAGGCTTGAGCAGGCAAGTAACCCTCAAAAGGGCTTTAGATCGTCTTAAGGATGCAAATGTTAAGTGGTCTAGACCCACAATGAAATTGGAAATGGCTACCAGCTGGAATTTGATAGGAAATAATTAGCCCTGACCTGAAAAACTTCAGCTAGAAAGTCTAAAATTGCATCTAATAGTGTAAAGAAATTATCAAAACCCTTTAAATGGAGCAAAAAAGAAAATTTTCTCCACTTACTACCTTAAAGCATTATGGTAGAGAGCTTCTGTGAAGAAGAAAGAATACACACAACTCTTTCAGAAAGCTTGGGATCTCTGGCCATCACTGGAAGTGGAAGAATCAAGCAATCAGCCTGAATGCTTTCAGATTTGGATGTGGCTAGTCCAAAGGACAGGATACGAAATCTGGAATGGGATCCAGAACCTGAGGGGGGTGGTGCAACAGATGAGGCCACAGGAGAAGGAACCAGGCACAACTGGGCAGAAGGGGGCATTGAGGATTATGGTTGCTCTGCAACAGTCAGCTCTACATGAACTTGATCATCAAGGGTGTAGGAGAGTAAACATAATGGAGACCTGGTAGCCAAACATACAAAAGATCATCCCTCCATGACTGTCCCTTAAGAGTGATCAAGGCAGAAAATAAATAACCATGTAAAAAATACCAAACGAAACAGACTAAATGTGTACAAAGGCTCTGGTTCTAGAAACACTCAAACGAGCAGATATATTAACAAATAAAATCAGTTTATTCTTAAATACGGCATTTCAATTTCCTCCCGGTCTTCCCCACATAAAAACAGGGACATGCTGTACACAGAGCACCATGCACTACTTTATCTGTCTGGGATGAACCCTTCCTGCCCAACTATACCGGTACCCCATTGAAATTAAATGATGATCCCTCCATAATATGGCAACAATAGTTGCAGGCACCACATTTTCTCATGGACCCTGCATGTTGCCCCCTACCATGGGATTCCATATTATGGAGGGATCAGTAACAACAGGGACAAAAATGGAGCAGAAACAATTCAAATGGAACAAATGGAAAAGACTTTGGACAGTTCAAAAGTAAGAAAACAAAATGGTACTGATGTTTTGCTTACTAATGATGTTAATATGGTTGTAAATTTGTCTAATTGTACTTTGACAGAGGAACAGTTTGTTGTGTTAAATCTGGGGTTGAAGTTATTCCAACAGTTATCCCCAGAAGCCATGTTTTGCAACAAGAAATTTTTAAGTTAGTATGCAAATTACATTTGAGAGTGCTGTTTAATAATAATTTAAATAAATGCACTGAATATTTAGAGTGTAACTCTTCGGACAAAAGTTTTTATTCATGTTATGAAGAGACAGATTTGTTTGATTTGAGTGAAGTTAATGCGTACTGTAGGTTGGATACATCTAGTATCCCTGCTACAAACAAGTTTATTCTACTCTTTCAGAATGAAAATATTGCACATTTTAATCCTATGGTTAAGTCTGAAGGAGAGAATATTTGTAACAATGTAAAGTGTAATAAAAAAGATATAGAGTATAATTTAACATATACGGAATGGAAGGCTTTACAGGATTTAAGTAATAGGAAAGACTTAGTAATAAAATCAGCCGATAAAGATAATAAAATAGTGATAATGAATGTCTGCAGTCTCCAAAAACATGCACGTTGTCCAACTGGCAATAAAACGTAAGGCAATAAAAATTCACTGTAATGTTTCCACAATCCAAAGACGAATCTTCACGATAAAATTCTTTTCACGATAAAATTCTTTTATTGGAACACAACATAGTAAGCGCTTTCGCCAACAGGCTTCATCAGACTATCAAAGAACATAGTTTTACTTTGATATAAATACTATCACTAGAAACCCCATTGGTCACCTACAACATCTGATGACCTACGTAGTAGGTGTAAAGTGCTCTGTTTAAAATTCATGAAACAGTTGCTAATATTAAAAATCAGCAATCAAAACTAAAAATAATAATAATGCAATACATTGTTTAGTTAAAAGAAACTATTCCTAAACACTATCAATGCTGTCATATGTACAAAAACTGAATGAGCGACCTTATCTCATTAGGCAAATGCTTCTTCATATAGCATATTCAATTGCTGATAGTCGCATGCTAGAGTGAAAAATTCACTCAAGTTGGCACAACCTGACTATATATTTAAAACACATTCCATAATCCACAATAATGCAACACCAAAAAATGGCGTAATAGAAACAATAAACAGTGTATTTAAGGTGATAAATACATAAAATAAGCAATGAGCGCACCATATTCATAGCTGTCTTAAAAATAGGTGATAAGAACTATCTTATATATCTAATATCTATCAAAAAGCTGTCAATACACAGAAACTAAAAACAATATGAACAGTTTGACCGCTCTCCTTATCACAGCATATTGTAACGTATCTATGGGCCGCTGAGATGTACAACGTGTAACGTCGTATAACATGAACGCTCCAATAATAATCTACTCATAATAATGTTGGAAAGAAATAGGTTAGTCTATGTCTCAAACAAAACACAAACACAAGTACAAAAAACAAGGGAAGATGAAGGTATAATGAATGTGTTAACAGTATCACAAAATGTGTCTAGATCATCTAGTGGTTCAGGAAGTGTATGAAATATGTGAGGGTAAACAACATGACAAAGCTAAAATGAAGTTTGAAAAACTAATGGAAAAAAGTGTACGTTTAGGGTACCTATCTAAGGAAGATGTGGAGAAAAAATTTATAAATAAAAGTAGTGAGTTAGCTAGGTTTTTTTGTTTGCCTAAGATCCATAAGAGTATGGAAGATCCACCTGGCAGGCAGATTATATCAGCTTGTAAATATTTTCTACATAACATAGGTATCCTATTACATACATTATTGCTTACTTATGTACAAAAGATTATCTCATTTATATGAGACAATTTTGACTTCCTGAACAAAATTTCGATAGTTGTTTAGAATGAAATGTATTGGCTGGTTTTAGATGTAAAAAGTTTATACACTTCAATAAAACATAAAGATGGGATTTCTTCTTTATTTTTATGTTAGGTGATACTCCCTTTTCTAATTTTGTAATAGAATTGGCAGATTTTTGTCTAAATAATAACTTTTTTTCTTGTAACAGCCAAATATATAGACAAAAACAAGGGATGGCCATGGGGGCTCAATTTGCCCCCCATGTATGCCAATCTTTTTATGGCTTTTTTGAAGATCAGTTTAGTATAAATCAATATGTAAAATTATACTACAGATATATAGATGATTTCATTGTCATTTGTGAAGGGGGTAGAAATCAGGTTGCTCAATTTATTTTTGAATTAGAACGTAATTCTTTTGGTCTTTCTTTTGATGGGTTGCAAGAAGGTAATGAAGTAGTTTTTCTGGATATTGTGTTGAAAGGTAAAAGAGATGGCTCTGTGTTCACAAAGGTTCACAGAAATTTACAGATGCCAGCCAGTTTTTACATGCTTCAAGTTCCCGTCCTCCACATTTGGTTATATCTCTTCCTTATGGGGAATTTTTACATTTATCCAGACTATGTAATAATGAGAATATCTTGGATGATGAGATTAAAAAAAATCGGCTAACATGTTTTTGAGAAGGAGATATGATCCTGAGGTTGTAAAAAAGGCATAAGAGAAAGTTATTGATAGGGGTAAAATAAATAGAATTAATATACAAGAAGAAGGAAAATACATCAGGAACGTTTTAAATCGGGACAAGATGTACTTTGTGTCCACGTATAACACGAAAAGTAATGAAATTACTAAGATGGTTAAATATTACTGGGAGTTTTTAAAGAAAGATAAGGTGCTAACAAACACTTTACCAAAATAGCTTACATTATCATATACTAAAGGTAGAAGTTTACATGACATGTTAGTACATGGAAACTTTGGTTTCCCATGCATGAATATAAAGAGCCTACCAGAAAGACTAGGTACTAGTCCGTGTGGGAATTCTCAGTTTGTGCACAAATATTAACTTCCCTTGAGTGTATTAATAATGTTAAATATATATGTAAAGGGACATTCTCTTGTACCAGCAAAGGGGTAGTTTATGTTTTGAAATGCCCCTGCAATTTATTTTATATTGGGGAAACCAAAAGAACGTCGAAGACTCGATTTATGGAACATATGAAGGATATTAAGAATCAAACTGGAGAAAAGGCGATTGCTGCCATTTTAAAGTTGCACTTGGAAGTAATCACTTATTATTACAAGATACCGTTTTGGAACAAATAAATGTTAAATTTGGGAATGAATTGTTGTTCAAAGATAAACTTTTATATAAGAAGTCTATTTATATTCTAAAATATAATACGTTAGCCCCTATGAGGCTTAATAATGAAATATATTTGAAGTGTTTGCTTTAAGAGAAAGTTTTATTTTATTTAATTGTTTAATCGAATAATGATGGCAAATTAATTTAAAATTGATGTATATAAGGATCTGGTCATAAAGGTTTTTATATTCTTTAAAGGTGGTTACACCGAAGCGCTAGAATGTTTTTTGAATAAAAGTTTGAACTGTTACTTGTTCGTTTTGTTCCTACTGGTTATTTCATCTGGATCTTTTGGTTGTGTTATATTTGGTGATCAGAAAAGTGGTTGTGTGATATTATCCCTTACTCTTAGGGCAGCTTCCATTTGAGTTCCTCCCTCTGCCTCAGGGGGGGGCACATAGCATCTTGAAAAAACTGTTACAACTTTTAGGAAAAAAACACTTTTTCCTTCCTTCTGGTTTCTTGAGAAGGCCCTCTGTGGGGTGGAAAAGTGAACTGCAGCAGACAATGTCTTGCCATCCTGTTCAACCCTGATCATGGTATATTTAACTTTTTTTAAAGTGTGTCCTTGATCTTTGGTCCAAATAAAGTAGACCCATCAAAGGAGGCATTAAGGAATAATTCCTTAAAGCACTCTGCAAAATTACACAAGTGTATGCAGTCATGATGGTAAATTGTAATGTAGTGCCTGCCATGCATGCCATACCATCTGCAACAGTTTAGATGCATTGTTTGGAAGCATTTGCTATAGATAACATGGTGGCCAACTAAGTCTCCAAGGTCTTATGAGACTAGTTCGAAGATTGCAAATCCAGAGACTTAGTAACTT